>NC_038044.1:31378501-31580205 GCF_002211085.1 Panicum hallii | reverse complement strand
ATGATAAGCTCTGTAACTTTTATTTTATCACCATGCCATGAAACTACATAGTTTGTTCTGTATTTTAAATGCTAGTAAAAGGATGCATTAATTAAATCTTGTGATCCTTAGCCCTGTTGCTGTTAGTTTTTGGAGCATGTATTATAGGCAATGTAAGTA
Organism: Panicum hallii; assembly: GCF_002211085.1. Classification (NCBI taxonomy): domain Eukaryota; kingdom Viridiplantae; phylum Streptophyta; class Magnoliopsida; order Poales; family Poaceae; genus Panicum; species Panicum hallii. The sequence continues at coordinate 31,580,046 of NC_038044.1, read as the reverse complement.
GTTCTGTGTAAATTTTTGAGGCCTAGATCAGCTCTCTAGCTAGAGTAATTAGTTACTTTTGTTATAAGTTAATAAAAGCTTGACAATTTAATTTCAGAAGTATTTATACATATTTAGGGATGAAATTTTTACTATAGTCTGGTCTTTATGAGTGTGATATAACATAAAAATTTTAGAAGCAGAAACCTAATATAACTTAAGTTATAAATTTTAAAACTTAGATTGCAAGATGAGTCATAAATAATAATTGGAATGCATGAAAATTTATGGAACTTCTCTAGAATACTAGACTTAAGTAGTTTATGATATTCTTAAATTGTGAACCCTAATTGTTGTATAAAAACCCTAGTCTTAATATAAAACTCCAATTATATCTTAATATTTCAATGTTAATCTTAATTAGTTTTGTGACTTAGAACCTTTAGAGTAAAATTATCATAAAACCTAACCATGATAATTTTCATAAATATTAATTATTTCTCTTAACTTAAGATTTGGTTAAATAATTAAGTTAGCCATAATTAAGTAATAACCAAAGGTTAATTACAATGTTTAGCTAATAAAATAAATAAAAAAATTGCTAAGTGTGTGTAGTGTTGCTTAAGGTAATTAGATACACTACCCAGTAAAGTTAAATTAGATGTTTAGGGTAACCCACCACGGTTGCCTAACGAGACTAGTTAGTTTAATTAGTACTCGATAAATGACTGCCCAGTACAGGGTAGTTAGATTATCATCGTAATGTAATTTTCTTTAAGTTGGATTGCAACTTTATCGGGAAGTAAAATAAAAGTAAGAACATCCTATAACTTGTAATTTTGCATCTCATATAGATTCGACCACGCTCGCTGACGGGATTATCAACTGCTCCCGGAACAAGAAGGAGATTATTCTGAAGACCCCGGGACTATTGTTACGGATTTCTCTGAAGCCCCGAACCAAGGTTCGGAAGAAAATAATTTGACTAACCCCAACCCCACCACGAAGGCAAGCCCCGGACATAACCCCTACCTTATTACACTGCAACTTATATTACTTTTATATATATCTCTTTATGCATTATTCGTAGGAGTTGTTTGGAAACCTAGTTGCATTATTCTAGAAACCAATGTACTGAACACTAGAACTGAGTCCGACTAGCTGCTTGCTTATAGGACCGGTAGAAGTCGAGTGATTTCCTGTCACTCGCGCGATATAGGAATTGTAATGTTTACATTCCTGTTATCACTATAAGGATACCGGACGGGAGTTTTATGAGGTATCATGGTCAAGATGATACCCCGTCTGTGTTGTTGAAATTTGATAAGGTCGCAGTGTGTGGTAGCGGTGGCTAAGCGTTTGAAAGTACTAGCCACATGCCGTGAATATGGTAAGCGGTAAGCCTAGTAACGATCGGCCCGAGGAGTGGACATACCACCCACCACATGTATTTGCTTCTTTTGGTTACTTAGTTCGACGTGTAGGCATATGTGTTGCTGGGCAACCAGGAGTACGGGTTTTGTAGTCGCGCTACAGACGTACGTCCTGCACTTTTGTAGTGCATATGACCTGCAGTCGCTTGTGGTGGCACTGATCCACGAGTCGGAATGAAAGGCAACGGTTGCTTCGGAACAACCCTGTGGTGTTCCAAGCGTGTGTGTTAGGTTTACCTTGCAAGGGTTGAATCTCGATTCAGAATCGTCCGCCTCTCACGATGTATGAGACTGCTTATCCCCTTTATCACATAGAGTAACAAGAGTAATTATGTGATTATTAAAGATGATGTTTGAGTAAAGATTCTACCATGTTTGAATAGCTATAGGTGCTTACTTAGAATGGTTAATTCAACTAGAACCTGAAAGCTAAAAATTGAAAATAAGGATCTACTCTTTGTTGCTTTTCAGCTGAAAACCCTACCCAAAGCTAAAAGCCAGCATGAGTCTAGTTATGGGCTAAGATATACCCAATTCCGGGTAAGTCTTGCTGAGTATTAGTATACTCAGCCTTGCTTTGTTGATGTAATTCAGGTAACCCTTCTGAGGAGCCCGCATTCATTACACCATGGCCTTACCCTTTGCCTGATGGTTGGTCCGTGGAATGGGATCCGTCCCCGGCCAACACAGACTCCGCCGAGTGATATTATGCCAGGGCTAGCATAATATCTGTAATGACGCTATGTATAATAACTCCGCTTTTCAAATTCCGCTGCTTTAATCAGAAACTCGAACTTGTGATGTAATAAACTCTCTTCTGTAAGAACAAATGTTATTTTGTATATTTTGTAATATAACTGCCTGTGGTGTAAATTATTTTGGGCATTGTATCTCTGGACTCACTTCGTGTGAGGTACCTTGTTAGATCCTGCGTTCGGTGGTTCATCGGGACGTTACCCGACAGACCAATAGTTTTATACCGTTTGAAGTGCGAGGTAGCCCTGCATTAAGGACTCGCGCACTTGAGTCGGTATAATTCAGGTTGGTTCTGCACAGCTGGTATCAGAGCTAACAAGTGTACCCTGGAGATATAATTAGCCTTAAAAAGTAATTTTTAGTATAAAATTTCATTACTCAAGTATTTGCGAACTACGTTGGTTCATTAAGGATTATGTATAGTACGTAAGCCCTAGGGTAATACTATTATGGGAATTAAAGGTGGCTGTGATATATATATATATGACTAACTTCCAGCATTACTTTTCTGTTGAAACTTAAATTTATGCACAACCCAACCTTACTTTCTGTAACGACATCTTCGATCGTGAGGTAAGAAGGTAAGGATCCTCAGCCAACTGAGGGAGCTTGGCCTTCCTGTCGGTGATGCGAACCGAACGCTGTTTCTCAAGCAGTGGCCTACTTGAGATGCTGCCAATGTACCAACCTCGGTTGACTACATTGGGAGTATATGGTTCGGCGCAGGGTATGGCGATCGCTGTTCATACCCCCGCATTTTGCGGTACCCCCGTGAATACGTTATCCAATAACGTATGTTAACGTTGTCTGTACGGCGGTAATTGTACAGATGCTGTTTCTATAGTGAACAGTAATGAATGGGGACGCTTTCATGACATGCTGGCATGAAAGGTTCATTGGATATATATATGCATTGTGGTTTTCTGCAGGTACACTAACCACGATTCCGAAACTAGGACGGATAGGGCTTATCGACTAGTTAATAGGGAGAGACGTATTTATATTGTGCCACCGAAACTAACCACGTAAGACCAAGATTACTTGGCAGTTACTTTTGGTTGTGAGATCGATTAGTACGTGCATGCATAATCCATTAATCAACTAAATTGAATGCTTGTTTAATGCTTCCTAAAGAAAATGGGCAACATGTTGGTTTATCTTAGTTGGGTAAGTAAGAATCTTAGTTGGGTATCTTAGGCATCCATCTGATTTCCAGCCTTTGCTGTTATCAGAATCAGCTATCTTAATCCAATTTTACCTTGTAAAGTTTCTCAACAGGGTAAAAATATCTTACCATTTGCATTGTTGTCGCAGATGGCTGCTCCTGCTAATACCTTTTGGGATCAGGAGGGGCACTTTCACACCAATGGTTTACATTGGGAGGGATTTCCTCGTCTTTTGTGGGAATCCTTGAGTATGTTTCATTATACAGAGCCTCCTCTGTATGATGGGGTAGAGTATCTTGAAGAAGGAGTTTCCCGCTGCAGGGTTAAGATGATGATTCCTCAGCACCCTTTCCGCTCCTTATGGCCTCCCATAGAAGTGGAAGTGGTTGGATATCGTCTTGTGGATACCCTTGAAACTGCTGCTTTAGAAGGAATCAAACTCTTCTGCAATCAACATCCGATTGAAGTTGCTTCATATCCTATTGGGTTATTCCCTACCATAGACCCGAGTAATTCGGACTGGGATTTTCGGACAAATCATCTTGGTCATTTGCTAGGAGATATAGCTGAAGAAACCGTCCGTATTGTTACCAGGTTTATGGATGTGCAATACCGTTACCAAAAGCTACTGCGTCATGGGGTAAGTCAGATAACTGGTGTGGCTCAAAGCCACTATCGGAATGCTGATCACCAAGTGACCCAGATAGAAGAATTGCAAGCTTTGGTGACTCAGAAGGATGAAATTATTGCAGCAAGAGATGAGACAATCCTCCATCGTGAAGATCAGATCAATGAGAGTGATCATATTATCACTCAGCGTGACACTGTTATTGAGTTCCTACAGGCACAAATTCATGATCTGATACTTGTGGCTGATGATGCCCAAGCTCACATTGAGGAAATGCAGCAGCAACCGATACTTCCCGCTATACCCATAGTACCTGAAGAAGAAGAAGAAGACCCAGAAGAGATTGAGGGTATCTCAGAGATTGATTCTGAGCATGGGGATCCTGTTCTTAGTCCCCATCATTCTCTTTCTGGCAGTCAGTCTTCTGTAGGAAATTTCGACGATTTTTAGTAAAATCGTCAACTTTCGAGATGTAATCTAAAGGAATGTAATAGTTTAAGTAGTCAAACTTCACGCCATTTGATGTAACATAGATGGCCTATGTAGTAAACTTTCGACATGCGATATGAGAACTATCTGAGTTAGCAATGTAATATAATTTCCGGTTTCATCATCTTGTTCGTTATCTTTAAATTTTGAGATGAGATGATTTGCGGAATATATGCATTGATTATGTCTTCTGAAATTGGGAGTAAAGATATATGGTTAATAATGGACATCTCCTTTATTTCAGATGGTTGGAGCCACACGAGGAACCCCGGAGGGTTTCAGGGCTGATCAAGCCAGTGGTTCTCAGCAACCACCACCACCTCCTCCCAACCTTGCCGAAGTCATGGCTCGGCAAACGGAATTACTTAATATGTTGGTTCAAGCCCAACTGAATCAGCAGCAACAATTCCGAGGAGGCCGGGATGATCGTAATCCTCCTGTGGCTAGCTACCAGGATTTCCTCAGTACTCAACCGCCTTTCTTCAGTAAGGCCGAGGAACCATTGGATGCCGATGCCTGGCTCCATATTATTGAGTCAAAGTTCGCTCTACTGACCATACCATGTGCGGATTCTAGCAAAGCTTCCTTTGCTGCTCAACAACTTCGTGGTGCTGCTAGAATCTGGTGGGACAATTTTTATGCCATGCAACCTGCAGGGCATGTCATCACATGGGATGAATTCCGGGTCGCTTTCAGAGCGCACTATATTCCCGCAGGATTGTTGGAGCGAAAGCTTAATGAGTTTCTGGCTCTTACACAAGGTGCCAACACAGTTCTGCAATACGCACAGAATTTCAATCATCTGTGCCAGTATGCGGGGTATCATGCAGATAATGATACCAAGAAGCAAGACCATTTCCGTCGGGGCCTGAACACCAAACTCAAGGAACGCCTGAACCTTGTGAAGGCAAATACTTTCAGTGAGTTGGTCAATATGGCCTTAACTCAAGAAGACTGCATTGTGGCGCATTCTGCCGAGAAGAAGCGGAAGAACCCTGCTGGACCCTCGAGTGCTCAACCACCGAGGTATCGGGTTGTTCCTAATACGCCACCCAGAGCACCACAACGCAATGCCCCTACGGGAAGATTGGTTTTTAGGCCACCTCAGCAGCAAGGAAAGTTCAGACCTCCTGTGCCCCCGCAACCAGCACAACAATCTGGCCAACGGCTAAATATTCCGCAAGTGCCACAGAAAGGCAGCAACTATCGCTGCTACAACTGCGGAAGTGCGGACCATTTCATCCGAGATTGCCCGCGGCCTAAGAAGCTTAATCAAGGGCAGAGCTCCACCCAAGGAAACCAGAATAAGGGAAAGAAGCCGGTGATGCAAGTTCGTCAAGGACGGATTAACTTCACCACTCTTGCGGAACTTCCAGATGGAGCTCCTGTTATGTCGGGTACATTTTCTATACATCACAAACCAGTTGTTACTTTATTTGACTCTGGAGCAACACATAGTTTTATTAGTAACAACTGTGGAACCCGACTAGGACTTGAATCTTGTCCTATCCAGGGGTCATATATGATCACCACCCCTGGAGGAAATATTACTTCCAACCGAATAAGTAGATATGTGCCAATTCAGTTAGGTAGTAAAGAGATTAAAACTGATTTGGTTTTACTCAGTTTAGAGGGTATTGATGTCTACTTGGGACAAACTGGATGACTGAACATCGAGTCCAGTTAGACATATCTTCCCGGGTTATCGAAATTGATTCACCATATTGTGGAGCCATTACTCTTGTTCTGCCTCCACCAGAATGTCTACATCCTTGCGCATATGCTATCACAGATATCAAAGTCAAGGATATTCCGATAGTATGTGAATACCCCGATGTCTTTCCCGACGATCTGCCTGGAATGCCACCGGATCGAGACATCAGTTCATCATTGAACTTCAACCGGGTACTGCTCCAATTTCCAAGAGGCCATATCGCATGCCTCCAAATGAATTAGCAGAACTGAAAATTCAACTTCAAGATCTTCTTGATAAGGGATATATACGTCCAAGTGCTTCACCTTGGGGTTGTTCTGCTCTCTTTGTCAAGAAGAAAGACGATAGTCTGAGACTATGTGTCGACTACCGTCCCCTCAATGCGGTTACTATTAAAAATAAGTATCCTCTTCCCCGCATTGATATCTTATTCGATCAATTAGCTGGAGCAAAGGTCTTTTCTAAGATTGATTTACGCTCCGGTTATCATCAGATCAAGATCAGGCCTTGTGATATTCCAAAAACGGCCTTCTCAACCAGATATGGACTTTATGAATATCTGGTCATGTCATTTGGACTTACAAATGCACCGGCATATTTCATGTATCTCATGAATTCCGTATTTATGCCGGAGCTTGATAAATTCGTCGTGGTCTTCATCGATGACATTCTGATCTACTCCAGAACCAAAGAAGACCATGCTAACCATTTACGTGTCGTTCTTCAACGATTACGGGATCATCGCCTTTATGCCAAATTTTCAAAATGTGAATTTTGGCTGGATAGTGTGAAATTTTTGGGACATACTATCTCTAGTCAAGGCATATCGGTTGATCCAACTAAAGTTCAAGAAGTTATGGACTGGAATCCTCCCACTTCAGTCCATCAAATACGAAGTTTCCTTGGATTGGCAGGATATTATCGCCGATTCATTCCAGACTTCTCCAAGATAGCCAAACCCATGACTGAGCTACTTAAGAAAGAAGTTAAGTTCCATTGGGATGATAAGTGTGAGGAAGCATTTCACACTTTGAGAAAACTTCTGACGACTGCTCCAGTACTAGCTCAGCCAGATAGTAACCAGCCTTTTGATGTCTATTGCGACGCTTCTGGAATTGGCCTTGGTTGCGTTCTTATGCAAAACAACCGGGTTATTGCTTATGCATCCCGAGCACTTCGGACTCATGAGCAAAATTATCCAACACATGATCTTGAATTGGCAGCAGTTATCCATGCTCTCAAGATCTGGAGACATCATCTTATGGGCGCTAAATGTAACATTTACACTGACCATAAGAGCCTCAAGTATATTTTCACTCAGGCTGATTTAAATATGAGGCAAAGGCGTTGGTTGGAGTTAATCAAAGATTATGACCTGGAGGTACACTATCATCCGGGCAAAGCTAATGTGGTTGCGGATGCACTTAGCCGCAAGTCACATTGTCACTGTTTGACTATCTCCACTTTTAATGACACTCTTTGCCATCAAATGCGGAGACTCAATCTGGAGATTATTCCCCAAGGTAGTTTAAACTTGATCTCCATTGAGTCTAATTTGCGAGATAAAATCGTCATGTCGCAGCTACATGATGAGGGTGTCAATATTATTAAATCCAAGCTATCCCAGGGAGAAGCTAAGTATTGGTGTTTTCACACTGATCGTCAAGGAGTCCTGTGGTTCAACGATCGACTTGTTGTCCCTAAGGATCATCAACTTCGTAAGCAAATCCTCGACGAAGCACATTTGTCCAAATTCTCTATTCATCCTGGTAGCACCAAGATGTATCACGATCTTCGGCAACATTTTTGGTGGACCAGAATGAAGAGAGAAATTGCCAAATATGTGTCTGAGTGCGATACGTGCCAGAGAGTCAAAGCCAGTCATCTCAAAGCTTCTGGTACGCTTCAGCCATTACCCATTCCGTCATGGAAATGGGAAGACATTAGTATGGATTTCATTGTCGGTCTTCCCAACACATCTCAAAAACATGACTCCATATGGGTAATCATCGATAGACTCACAAAAACAGCTCATTTCCTTCCGGTGCATACCACTTACTCTGCTAAGAAGTATGCCGAAGTCTATCTGGAACAAATCGTTCGATTGCATGGGGTTCCGAAAACTATCATATCTGATCGTGGGCCCCAATTTATCGCACGGTTCTGGGAGCAGCTACAATCAGCTCTAGGAACCAAATTGATTCGAAGCTCTGCATATCACCCCCAGACTGATGGGCAGACTGAGCGAGTTAACCAAATTCTTGAAGACATGCTCCGAGCTTGTATTATTCACTATGGTACAAGTTGGACAAGTGTCTTGCTCTAGCTGAATTTGCCTACAACAACAGTTACCAAGCTAGTCTTCAAATGGCTCCTTTCGAAGCGTTATATGGTCGCCGCTGCCGAACTCCTTTGAGTTGGTCAGAGACCGGTGAACGCAAAATCTTCGGACCAGACCTAGTTGTTGAAGCCGAAGATAAGGTTAAGGTTATTCAATCTAATCTTAAAACCGCTCAGTCCAGACAAAAGAGTTATGCAGATAAGAGGAGAAAACCTCTGCAATTCCAGATAGGAGATTTTGTCTATCTCCGAGTGTCACCTACCAAAGGCGTCCAACGTTTCGGCATAAAAGGAAAGTTAGCACCTCGGTATGTCGGACCCTTTGAAATTCTTGATGTTTGTGGCCCAGTGGCTTACAAACTTCGTCTTCCATCTCAATGGGCAGCTATTCACGATGTCTTTCACATCTCTCAACTTAAGAAGTGTGTCAAAGTACCCACAGAAATCGTTGAGACAAGTACCCTTGAGATAAAACCTGATTTGTCGTACATTGAACAACCTCTTCGAATTCTGGATACTAAGGAAAGGTTCACCAGAAGAAGGGCAGTTAAGATGTACAAGATCTTGTGGGATCATCACACCGAAGAAGAAGCGACTTGGGAAACTGAGTCTTATCTTCAACGGAATTTTCCAGATTTCCTACAAGCCAATCCCCAAATCTAAATTATCCATTTCTGCTCAGCTTCGGAATCTCGGGACGAGATTCTTGTAAGGAGGGAAGGCTGTAATATCTAGGTAGTAGATAGTTAAATGTTAAGTTTGGATATAATATATGTAAGTAGAATATAGTATATACAACCTGTACAACGCAGTAAGGGTATATTTGTAAATTATGAATTTTATATGCAAGTGTGTGAAAATGTGCATAAGTGTAAAAATTTCAGTTGGCTATCCAAAAGAAAAAGAGCAAAAGATAAGTAAACACTAAGGGAAATAGGCTTAATATGAGATTAAGGACCTTTATGTAATTATTATAAACATATCAGGATTTACATGTGAAATGGTAAAAGATAAAAGTAAAACTCAGTTTTACCTAAGGACTAAAGTGTAAAAAGAGCTAGTCATGATTACTGCAGAAAGAATTACAAAAAGGACCCCAAACATTAGGGCATTTTGTTTTAATTAACACATAAAGGTTAAAATTTGAATTGTGTTCAAATTCTCCAAATAAAACTGTACCCTTTAAGATTTCAAACCCAAGCCTTAAAGCAAAGATGTAGAGTTTGAAAAACTCTACAACTTTCATGTTGAGCACTTTTCCATTTGACCTTTGTAGCAGTAGGAAAATTTTAGATTACAGAGGAGTCCCTGGAAATTTCAAAAATTGCAAATCAGTCCGGCTGACACCTGCTGCTTCTTCTTCCTCTGCCTGGCGCCGCTTTTCCTCTGCTCTGCGCCTGCCGTCGCCGCTCACCGTCGGCGTGGTTCCCCCGAGCACCACCTCCTGCTAAATTTATCTCCACGCGTCGCCCTTGCCTTGTTCCACTTCTGCTCCCCTCCCTTTCTGGCATTCCCCGCGCTTGCCACGCGCACGCCGTCGCTGTGCGGCCGCCACCGAGCTGCCGCCGTGGCGAGCTCCAACCCGAGTGCCTGCTCCTATGTTTGCAAGCGCACCAGTATTCCCAGGATCTCTTCGACCTATTCCAACCAACAGCTTGCCATTTGCTCATCCCTAGCCCCCGGAACGCCGTCGCCATCGCCGCCCGAACGCCGGCGAGCACCAGCTCACCGTCGTCCCGCTTCTCTGCAGCTGCTCCGCCTGCAACCACCTCACCGTTAGCTCCACCGCATCCTCGCGCAGCTGTTCGACCAACCAATTTCCCCACTCGACCACCGTAGCGCCGCCGCACTGTTCTTCCCTTTCCGCCGCCTCGGCACCGCCGTGGGCAGCTCAGCCCGAGCCACTTCACGCCACCTCCGTGCTCGAGCCTGCACCACATCACCCCCACGACGCTCCCCGACCGATCCATTGGGTGTCTAAGGCCCTACATTGGCTCCCCGACGAGCTCCCCGAGCTTCCTTGCCGCCGCCGTGACCAGTCCACCGTGGGGCTCCACCTTCCGGCCTTCCCTAGCCCCAACTGACCCCGGCCTGAGCTCCAGCACATCCCCAGGCAGCTCCCAGACCTCTCCACCGTCGTCCAAAGGCACCAGAACACTGCCCCACCGAGCCACTTCGCCGCCGGCCGCAAGTCCTCGTCGCGCCGCCGCTCCGAGCCATCTTCCTCCAATTCCCGGCTCGCGCAGGTGCGCATCAAGCCCTGGATGCTCTTCCGCCCTTCTGTTCCCATCCCCAGAGCTCGCCGTCGCCGGAATCGGCCGGTCAACGTCGGGTTGTTGTCTTGACCGAGGGGGGGGATTGGAGGAGGGACTGCGGGTTAGAAGAAACGAAAATCCAGGGGGTTTTGTGCTAAGTTCCAGGGACTGATGTGTAAACCTTGTTTGAGTTATTGCTGTGAACTTTGAAAATGCATAGAAAACAGTAGAAAAATCAGAAAAATGTGAAATTGGTTGGGTTAGAAACCTTATGATAAGCTCTGTAACTTTTATTTTATCACCATGCCATGAAACTACATAGTTTGTTCTGTATTTTAAATGCTAGTAAAAGGATGCATTAATTAAATCTTGTGATCCTTAGCCCTGTTGCTGTTAGTTTTTGGAGCATGTATTATAGGCAATGTAAGTAGTTCTGTGTAAATTTTTGAGGCCTAGATCAGCTCTCTAGCTAGAGTAATTAGTTACTTTTGTTATAAGTTAATAAAAGCTTGACAATTTAATTTCAGAAGTATTTATACATATTTGGGATGAAATTTTTACTATAGTCTGGTCTTTATGAGTGTGATATAACATAAAAATTTTAGAAGCAGAAACCTAATATAACTTAAGTTATAAATTTTAAAACTTAGATTGCAAGATGAGTCATAAATAATAATTGGAATGCATGAAAATTTATGGAACTTCTCTAGAATACTAGACTTAAGTAGTTTATGATATTCTTAAATTGTGAACCCTAATTGTTGTATAAAAACCCTAGTCTTAATATAAAACTCCAATTATATCTTAATATTTCAATGTTAATCTTAATTAGTTTTGTGACTTAGAACCTTTAGAGTAAAATTATCATAAAACCTAACCATGATAATTTTCATAAATATTAATTATTTCTCTTAACTTAAGATTTGGTTAAATAATTTAAGTTAGCCATAATTAAGTAATAACCAAAGGTTAATTACAATGTTTAGCTAATAAAATAAATAAAAAAATTGCTAAGTGTGTGTAGTGTTGCTTAAGGTAATTAGATACACTACCCAGTAAAGTTAAATTAGATGTTTAGGGTAACCCACCATGGTTGCCTAACGAGACTAGTTAGTTTAATTAGTACTCGATAAATGACTGCCCAGTACAGGGTAGTTAGATTATCATCGTAATGTAATTTTCTTTAAGTTGGATTGCAACTTTATCGGGAAGTAAAATAAAAGTAAGAACATCCTATAACTTGTAATTTTGCATCTCATATAGATTCGACCACGCTCGCTGACGGGGATTATCAACTGCTCCCGGAACAAGAAGGAGATTATTCTGAAGACCCCGGGACTATTGTTACGGATTTCTCTGAAGCCCCGAACCAAGGTTCGGAAGAAAATAATTTGACTAACCCCAACCCCACCAGCGAAGGCAAGCCCCGGACATAACCCCTACCTTATTACACTGCAACTTATATTACTTTTATATATATCTCTTTATGCATTAGGTTCGTAGGAGTTGTTTGGAAACCTAGTTGCATTATTCTAGAAACCAATGTACTGAACACTAGAACTGAGTCCGACTAGCTGCTTTGCTTATAGGACCGGTAGAAGTCGAGTGATTTCCTGTCACTCGCGCGATATAGGAATTGTAATGTTTACATTCCTGTTATCACTATAAGGATACCGGACGGGAGTTTTATGAGGTATCATGGTCAAAATGATACCCCGTCTGTGTTGTTGAAATTTGATAAGGTCGCAGTGTGTGGTAGCGGTGGCTAAGCGTTTGAAAGTACTAGCCACATGCCGTGAAATATGGTAAGCGGTAAGCCTAGTAACCGATCGGCCCGAGGAGTGGACATACCACCCACCACATGTATTTGCTTCTTTTGGTTACTTAGTTCGACGTGTAGGCATATGTGTTGCTGGGCAACCAGGAGTACGGGTTTTGTAGTCGCGCTACAGACGTACGTCCTGCACTTTTGTAGTGCATATGACCTGCAGTCGCTTGTGGTGGCACTGATCCACGAGTCGGAATGAAAGGCAAACGGTTGCTTCGGAACAACCCTGTGGTGTTCCAAGCGTGTGTGTTAGGTTTACCTTGCAAGGGTTGAATCTCGATTCAGAATCGTCCGCCTCTCACGATGTATGAGACTGCTTATCCCCTTTATCACATAGAGTAACAAGAGTAATTATGTGATTATTAAAGATGATGTTTGAGTAAAGATTCTACCATGTTTGAATAGCTATAGGTGCTTACTTAGAATGGTTAATTCAACTAGAACCTGAAAGCTAAAAATTGAAAATAAGGATCTACTCTTTGTTGCTTTTCAGCTGAAAACCCTACCCAAAGCTAAAAGCCAGCATGAGTCTAGTTATGGGCTAAGATATACCCAATTCCGGGTAAGTCTTGCTGAGTATTAGTATACTCAGCCTTGCTTTGTTGATGTAATTCAGGTAACCCTTCTGAGGAGCCCGCATTCATTACACCATGGCCTTACCCTTTGCCTGATGGTTGGTCCGTGGAATGGGATCTGTCCCCGGCCAACACAGACTCCGCCGAGTGATATTATGCCAGGGCTAGCATAATATCTGTAATGACGCTATGTATAATAACTCCGCTTTTCAAATTCCGCTGCTTTAATCAGAAACTCGAACTTGTGATGTAATAAACTCTCTTCTGTAAGAACAAATGTTATTTTGTATATTTTTGTAATATAACTGCCTGTGGTGTAAATTATTTTGGGCATTGTATCTCTGGACTCACCTTCGTGTGAGGTACCTTGTTAGATCCTGCGTTCGGTGGTTCATCGGGACGTTACCCGACAGACCAATAGTTTTATACCGTTTGAAGTGCGAGGTAGCCCTGCATTAAGGACTCGCGCACTTGAGTCGGTATAATTCAGGTTGGTTCTGCCACACTGGCCTTAGAGTAATGGACAACAATGCATCACTAAATTTAATAGTTATTCGGTCAGTTCAAAACTAGCATGAAACAGAACGGGCAAGCATACCTGTGGACGGCGGTGGGTCGCGGGGGCACGGCGTGGGGCCTCGGGGGCAGTGGCGGGCCGCGGGGGCACGGCGTCGGGCCTCGGGGGGGCGGCGACCTTTTTCTAGTTAAGGTAGGTGCGAGGCGGGCAACGGCGGCGGCGGCGACCTTCTGCAACAAGTAATGAAGATATATAATTGTGCCAACTCACTTAGTTTCATATATGTTATTATACTCAATCTAGCCACAGCTTGGCACAATTGTCATAGGCAGGTTGGTAAAATGTTTTGCTTGACATAAACAGGTTTATCATGCTCTAAGTAATTTAGCTTTGAGTTTTGTTTCTTTCATTCACTACAAAACACCTATTAGCCAATAGATCATTTGTTGATATTTCCATTAATATAATCTCACTAGCAATTACTCATAATATGATTAAATATTTCTTGGACATCTTTGCCATTATGCCATAAAAGACTGAACGTACTGCTTGGACAAACTCAGAAATAAAATCAGAATTGACTGGATGATTCAATGTTCCACAAAGATTCAGTATGTTGATTCTAGGTAAGCTTGCCAAACATGAAGTGAGCATTCACCAAAATTAGCACAGAGGTAAACCTGGCATAAGTCTTGGGCCAGAATCATGAAAATATTGTGAGAAAGAGACATACTAATTGATCATGATATCTAGGTAAAAACTGGCACTTCCACGAACGGCTTCTTACTTAAACTACCCTACTGAACACAAGACAGAGTAATAGATCCTGATGCCCAACTTATTGACACTAATTCTCGAATTATTGAGACAAAATAGCTTAATCACCAGATCCTCAAGAAGCCGACAGTAGCAGGACTCATGTTAATTGATTGATCATTGCGTCTTCATGCCGGTGACAGTCTGCCCGCCTATAACAAGATTAGGAAAGATAATTAAAAACCACACTGTAGCGCAAGGGCCGCGCGCCCGAGGCGGCGCAGGCAGCAGCGGCGGCCGCGCGCCCGAGGGCCGCGCGGGGCGGAGGCAGCGGCGGGCGCCGGGGCCGCGCGCCCGAGGCGGTGCAGGCGGCGGCGGCGGCCGCGCGCCCGAGGGCCGCGCGGGGCGGAGGCGGCGGCGAGCGCGGCGCGCCCGAGGCGGGGCAGGCGGCGGCAGCGGCCGCGCGCCCGAGGGCCGCGCGGGGCGGAGGCGGCGGCGGGCGCGGCGCGCCCGAGGCGGGGCAGGCGGCGGCGGCGGCCGCGCGCCCGAGGGCCGCGCGGGGCGGAGGCGGCTGCGGCCGCGCGCCCGAGGGCCGCGCGGGGCGTCGGCATGGGAGGTGGGCTCGGGGCTTCCGATAATCCCTTGGTGACATTCACTTGGTCTTCAGAAACATCCTCTGCGGACTCCTGGGAGATCTCGTAGGTACCGGTTATGGAAGTAGTCGTATCTAAATGCAATGCAACATTACATTCAAAGTGTGCACATAAAATTATCTTATTTCACAATAAAATTGCAATCCAACACTCATTTAACATACTATTCATATAACAACCAGAAAGATCTGAACTAAACTTAGACAGAGTTTTAGGGGGACAACTAATTAGAATTGGCTACTTGTTGAAGATTACAACAGAGCTGATTGGAACAACAGGGGTTTAGCCGATAGAATTGGCAAAGGAGGGAGCTACCTACTTGCCTTAGGAAATCGGCTGATTTCCGTTTGGAAGAGAAAATGGCAGAAACGGTCTCTGTATATTAGTAGAAGAGGTTAGCCGATTTGAGTTCACCTGGGGTCAAATCAGCTGATATGGATAGGAATGTTAAAGGTACAGTGCTTCAAGGGTAGATCAAGGGAGGATCTTGCCGATTGGATTATCAGCATGCCTTTGGTCTGTCTAATTGGTTGGTGTATGAGTCGTGGCCTTAACCAATGAGGATGCATCAGGTTTAGCCGATTGATGTGCTTTGGTCGTGCCTAACAGAGGCGTGTCGACTGTGCTATCTTACTGATCTAGAGTTGTGTACTTTGGCCTGTGTAGCCAAATGGAGTATGGTTGAGGGTATGTGACCGACAAATATATATAGCTAATCTCTCAGCTGATAAATCGGCTGATAGAAGTGTGTGGGTAAGGATGGGAAAACTAAAGATTAATCGACCATATTTGACCGATATGGAAAAAAACTAGAATCGGTTTGGATCGGCCGATAGCAAGATTCCTAAGGTTGTGTGTGCATCTTCGATACATTGACTCTGTGCAGCCGATGTAGGACAGAACAAAAGAATTGTATCGGCAGTAGTCGATATTAGAAAGGTAACAACCGGATCAGCTAACCAGCCGATGGTAGAAGCATATCAAAAGAAATGCATCGGCTGACAGGTGTTACACAAAAACATCATAGACTCAAAGAAAACGGATGCTTAGCGGCTGAGCTGATAGTCGACGCTGAAGCATAGTTGCAAAGATGTATCACCTAAGCAGCAAAAGCACATGAACTAACAAGGATTCTTATATGAAAAGGACCTTAAAGAGACTGCAATCAAGACAAGGATAAAGTCTTGATGGCAGGGATATGAGTACTCGGATGAAAGATTAACTAGATATCACACATCTCTACTTAAGACATATACCCTATGATTTACCTTTCAGCTACAACACATGCATATCACATAAGGTACAAATAAAGCACACATTCCCTAATGTTTAACCTAGACCACAAATGAAAGACTTTCAATTCAAGATCACAACATAAAACTTGTAGATTTTGACCTAAGGATTCAAACAAAACTGATTTTGTATTTTTGTGAACTTCTTACGAAAATCTATGAAATATAGAAGTTCACTGATTTGAAAATAAAGAAAGCTCTGGAAAATATACAGAGAACACCCTAGAACTTTCTAAATCAAAGAAATTAAGTCCCTGGTCGGGGAAAACAGAGAATACGAAGATAACAACGATGTTCCGGCAAAGGAGTCGCCGGCATTAGGAAGATTCAGTGAATCAGGGCAAACCTTGGGATAGCCTTGGTTGTGGAGAAGAACAGGTGGGAAGTGAATTCCCGTGGCAAGTAGGATCGGCGGTGAAAAGTGTTCGACGATGACGAGGTTCCGTGGATGATGAAGAAGCTTGTCGGGAATTGCAGGGGGTGGAAGATGGCCGGAGGGATATTCCTCACGGTGACCCGTGGCGATAACAGTCGGCTTTGCCACGGCGATGATATTCTGGCACACAGGTATCGAAGAAGCTCGATGAGGGTTCAGGAGTTTCCTCGAGGTGTTGTGGTCTCGCTCGAGCAATCGACGAGGAATAGGAACTACTGGATGTCGTGAATCTTTGGGACGAGACGATGGAACCGGATTGGTTCGCTATGCCGACTCCTTCGCGAACCTCAGGGTTTTCCTGCTCACGGGCTAAGCTTCCACTGCTCACGCGCGTGTGCCATTGAAACACGGTCGGCACATCCGCGTAGCCTCCTGCAGGAACGTCGCGCCCGGTTGCATCTCCTGCACACTGTTCCTATACTGCTCTCACACCATTAGCCCTTAACCTGCTCGCGCGTGGCCCGTTGCCTTGCACGCGTACACGCCTGCGGAATTGAGCCGAGCCGGCAACTGGCAAAACACTTCCGCTCACACTCGCGAACGCGCCGGTTCAATTCCGCTCGGACCTCCGGGTTCCGCAACTCCGCCGTCCTCTCCACCTATTGTGACGCCATCAGGGTCGGTTTACCACCGCCGTCGGTCTTGCGCTGCGCGTCGAACCCGCACCGTGTTACTCTTGCCCAGACCTCCGCAGGGATGGAGGGAGCTCGTCGTGCCTGGCTACACCGCATCTCCTCCGAGCTTGTCACGCCCAACCGCCGCCTTCACTTCACAGCTTCTCCTTCCGACTTGCCGCGCCATAAGCGCTCCTCCGCCTCCGCGAGGATCGAGGCCCACCCTGAGCTACCGCGCCAGCGCCTGCCAGAACTTCCGGGTACTCAGCTTTCCCCTGTTCCTTTACCCCACTCGCAAGCGGCCTTGCCCAACACAGAACGCCTCCGTGGCGACGAGCGGCGGCTCTGTCCATGGTGACCGGCGGTGCTAGGGCTTCGGGTCCCCAACCAGCTGGTCGGTGAGCACCACCGCATGGCCTAGAACCCCTCCAAAACTTTTCGCTCGACCAGAACCTACTGGAGCTAGGTTCCCACTGCCACATCTCTTGTCCGCGGCGGCAACCATGGCAAGGGCCGCGTTCCGGCCACTCCAGCCAAAGAATGGCGCCCCCAACCGCTCCAACGCGCCCTGCCAGTGCTCCAGCGCGCTCCGCCTGCGCCTGTGCCGTCTAAGCGCCCACTCCTGCGCACCGGCTCATGCGCGCCGCCAGCTCCCGCAGCCCAAGCCGCAGCTGCCCGCCGCGCCTGCTCCACGCCTCCCGCTCGCGCGCCTGCCGCGCCGCCGCTCCGGCTCCCGCGCCAGCGCCCGCGCCGAGCCGCGTACACACGCCTGCGCCGGCCTCCAGCGCCCGCTCGCGCCTGCGCCCGCGAGCCAGCGCTGCCTACTCGCCTGGAGCCGCACCGTGCCGGGTGGAGGAGAGGAGAGGGGGAAAACCGGGGTGGATAAGAATGGAGGCCCGAGAAAAGGAGATGCCGACGGTGGGAAAAGAAAGAAGGCGCCAGGGAGAAGAGAAACAGAGGAGAAGGAGGAATAGAATTCCCCAAGGACTTATGCACAATTTTAGAAAACTGCAGGGACCTGTCTGTAAAGCATAAATTTCACATTAATCTAAAACCCTAATGAAGAAATGACCAAAATGAAAGTTGGAGAGTTTTTCAAACTCTAAAACATTGCTTTAGGGCTCAAGTTCAAAAACTCAAAACTTATATCTTTACACATGAATTTTTGAACAAAAGTTGGATTTGAATTACTTTTGTCCTAAAGAGTATAACTTCATAATATTTAGGACCTAAATGCGAGCATTTATGACATGTCATGATGACGGGATAGACACGTCATAATGATTGGATAGACATGTCATGATAACTTGCACCTTTTACACTTTAGTCCTAAGTAACTTTGAAATTTACTTTTGTAATTCCACTACTTGCACAAAAGGACTTGTACTTTTATAAAATTACATAAACACCCTTATTTTCACAACTTTACCCAAATTTTTATACAATTCAACACATGCATTTCAAATGAAACTTTTGCACAATATATATTTTTATACAGGGGATAAAGTAAGAAAAATATGTTTGAAAAATCACCCTTCACTTATTTTGAAATTACCTCCTATCCAATTACATTTTGCAAAAACAACCCTAGTTTTGCCATAATTACAAAAATACCCTTTTTACTTGCACTTTAACTTTTCAAAAGCTTCACATAAACACACACAAACTTTTCACTAACAAACACATACTTTACACTAACAAATTATGTGCCTAGATTACATGTACATGAACTATCACAGTTACCCGACAGGCAAAGGAGTTATACTATTTGAAGTATGTTTGAAGCCCTTGAAAGAGGACTTGCGTACTTGAGCCAGTGTAATTCAGGTTGGTTCTGCCACAGCTGGTATCAGAGCTAACAAGTGTACACCGGAGATATGATTGACATTAAAAGTATTTTTTGTATAAAATTGGATCAACAAAGTATTTTACAAAACTACGTTGGTGCCGTTAAGGATTGTGCTTAGTGCGTAAAGCCCTAGGGTAATGTTTAATATGGGAATTAGAGGTGGCTATAGTATATGTATATAACTCTGACTTCGAGCACTACTTTTCTGTTAAACCTTAAATTTATGCACAATCAACTTTACATTCTGTAACAACACTTTCGACGATGAGGTAAGAAGGTAAGGATCCTCAGCTAACTGGGGAGTTAGCCTTAACGTCGGTGATGCGAACCGAACGCTGTTTCTCAAGTAGTGGCCTACTTGAGATGCTGCCAATATGCCAACTTCAGTTGACTATATTGGGAGTATATGGTTAGGCGCAGGGTATGAACAGCAATACCCCCGCATTTTGCGGTATTCCGTGAATACGTTGTTTCGATAATGTATGTTAACATCGTCTGTACGGCGGTAATTATACAGATGTTGCTTCTATAGTGAACAGTAATATTTGAGGACGCTTTCATGAGTGCTGGCATGAAAGGTTCATATATATTGTGGTTTTCTGCAGGTACGCTAACCACGGTTAAATAGGCTAAGACGAATAAGAGTTTTCGACTATCTATTATAGGGAGAGACGAACATATTGTGCCACCGTAACTAATCACATAAGTCCAAACATATTTGGCAATTATTTTAAGTTGTGAGGACGCGTAGCATGTGCATGCATATTTCTTGATTTGATTGAATGAGTGGCATGGTTTGTTGTTTTAAGGACGTCTAGAGTGTTGTTAGTCACTAGTATAGCTTTGAAATGGTCATACCGACAGCCTTAGGGTTTAATGTTTCGGCCTTTATCGTTTCATCCTCAAGATCTATAACAGCCCTCTGATTTTCAAACCTTGCTGTTATCAGAATAGGTTATCATGTTTCTTTTACCTTGTGAGTTTTTAGCTAGATAGCTGCATTCCAGTCATTCCATAAGTCTAACTCATATTTTTCCACGGTCTTCTCAAGGTGTATGGTTGAAAACTTGTAATCTCACCATTTGAATCCTTGTTTCAGATGGCCGAGCTTCCAAGGTTCTTTTGGGATTCCGCAGGACACGCTCATACCAATGCCTTGCATTGGGAGGGTTTTCCTCGTCTTTTGTGGGAGTCCCTTCAGATGTTTGGTTACACCGAGCCTCCACCTTATGATGGAATAGAGTACGATGAAGAAGGTGTTCCTCGATGCAGAGTGAAGATGACTATTCCTCCGCATCCTACTTTATCCCTGTGGTAGCCCATTGAAGTTAATGTGATTGGTTAGCGCTGTGGCAGAACCGTCTGAATTATTCCGGCTCAAGTGCGCTTGTCATCGCTATACAGTCGATACTAAGTCAACGCACTTCAAACGGAACAACCCATTGGTCTGTCGGGTCTCCGTCCGATACAACCACGGTTCAACAGGATCGAAGCAGGTTTACCTCGCACGAAGGCGAGTTTACGGTCACATAACAGCTCACCAACTTTTAATTTACAGAAGCTTAAACATTATTACACACCGTTTCAAACTTAAGGTAAACTTATACAAACATTGTTTAAAAAGACAAGCTAAATAGAGCATCTATTCGATATGGACTCAGGTACAATACATAGGTTCCTAGTATCAATGCATCTAGGGTTCCATTTCAACTCCTAGACTTAATGCAAAATATAATATATAAGTATAAAATTGTAGTAAATTGAAATATTGGGTTATGCAATAGGGCTTGCCTTCTTGAGCGGGGCTAGGGTCAGTGGTGTCAGAGACTTCCAAACTTTGGTTCGGGGCTTCAGTTATAGTCTCGACGACGTTCGCAGGATCTTCAGAAAATCCAAGCTCGGGTTCCTGAACCAGCTCGTAGATTCCATCGTCGAGTGTTGCTGACTCTGAATGATATGCAATGCAATGATTTGAGTTAGGTGGTTCTTGAGTTAAGAATTTTACTTCATAATAAAGTTGCAATCCAACAGTTTAATACACTCAAACTCATAAAACAAGAGGGTTAAACATAAACTCATTATTGGTATTCTAATCTAATTATCCCATTTAATTGAATTAGGTTAACAAGTTTGATTTTTAATTTGAAAACCATAAAATTTTTGACTTTGAATTTTTGATGGATAAACTTATTTATAATAATAAGCTTATTGTGAATTTTTCATAATTTTCTGAAAACAAAAACTAAAGCATTTGAATTTAAATTCAAATTTCAAATTTAAATTCAAACCTTAAGCAAACAGAGCTTTAATTTCTTGAAACTTTAATTAGGAACTTATTATCAACAAACTAGGTTATGGTAAAAAGATCTAAACAGAAAAGCCTCAGGAACATGCTTAAATAAATTCAAACCACTTCAAATGTGATTGCAAAAGTTTAAAAGAACTTAAACTACAAAGCAATACTAAGCATGAAATTTTTACACAAGCTTATTCATGAGCTAAACAGGCTACAAACCAAAAATCACAAGAAAATAAGCTTATATACAAAAGTTATGCCCAAGATACTCTTTTTCTAAACTTTTAAATAACTTAGAAAGCATTGGGTTTCAAACCAAACTCTATTAATAAAAGTTGTAGAATGTGATTTCTAGTTTCCAACAAAACTAGTTTGAAAATTTTTGGAGTTTTCTACAAATTCCTATCAATTTTACAAGTTGGCTGATTTGCAAACTAAAAATGAAACAGGGGTTTACAGAGAGGTCCTCGGGTTTTTGCACAAAGGCCCTTAGAATAAGAAAAGAAATTGCAGATGTGCCCTTGCCAGCTCTCGACGGCGACCGGCCGGTCTGTCCGGCATGTTCTTGCTGGCGGCGAGGTTTCTGGTGGGGAAGGACAGGCCCAGCATGGCCTACGGGACAGGTGGTGCCTGTTGGTGGGTGATGTGCTTGAGGAACAGTGGTGGAGCATGGCCGGCGGCGAGGAGTGGCGGTGGCCGTGGCGGCGTGCTCACGTTCGCGGCGAGGGGCCGGTGAACGTGGATGAATAAGGTGCGCATAAGCACCGTGGAGATGTTGGGGTGTGATTCCAGTAGCCAATTTGGCCGGAGGTGGGGCGGAAGGGGGTCGTCGACGGTGAGGTGGACCTTGGGCTCCTCCGGCGAGCAGCGGCGTGGGATCGCGTCGATTCCGACCAAGGGAAGTCAGAGGCTCGACCAGAGCGGGTCAGAAGGCTAGCGGGGGAGGAGAGGAAGCTCCTGGGCGCTAGGATTTGGGCGGGGTGGAGCGGCCGCGGAGAATTTCGGCGAGCGGCTCGGTGGTCGACTTGGTGGTCACGAGGAAGAAGAAAGGGAAACAACGGGAAGGAAAGGGCTCGGGTCGGGCTTTATAGGGGAGCATCGCTCTGTAGAAGAAAGGGAGAGAGAGAGCAGACGCGCGGCCCGGCTCAGGTCGACGGGCGGCGCCGACGTGCCCCTCGGGCATGCGTGGCGGCCGCTCGGCACCGGCGGCTCGACGTGGCAGGGCAAGGGGAAGCTAGCAGAGGCAGCGCGGGCGGTGGGAGGAGCAGCCAGGCGACACGTCGAACGAGAGAGAGTGGCGCTGGGGCAGCTGGGCCTCGGGAGAACAGCCGGCGAGGGCGGCGGGGAGCTCACGGGCGTGAGCAGAGGAAGCCGGGGCTGGAGGAGGAAGATGAGGACTGATCTGTGATTTTCCAAAAGTGTAGGGACCTCACTGTAATGTCTTGGTAACTTTCAAACCGTAGCTCAAATGAAAATATGCCCAAAACCAAAAGTGTAGAGTTCAACAAGATCTACAATTTTGCTTTAAGGTTCAGTTTCAAAAGAGTTAAGGATTTGAAAATAAGTTAAAAGTTGGGCAAAAGTTAAATTTCAAAAATAACTCTTTTAACTACCACACTCAAAATGAATCCTAGAGATAGTTTCACTTCTATCTACGGTTTAAAAGTAAGTTTTTGCACTTTTTCAAAACAACCCAAGCAAAACATGGTTTTACCTCCCATTCTCGCACATTTGCACAAAAGGACCTTTATTAAATTATAATTATATAAATACCCCTTTTCCCTTATCATTTAAATTTTTAAACACACTTTTACAATATTTTAAACACAACTTCATACTAAAATCTAGTGTGTGTCAATACCAAGTACCTGAGTGTCACAATCGCCTCGCTGATACTTTTGAAGTGGTAGCTATGGAAGCTATCCATGTCTTTTGCGATCAGCATCCTGAGGAAGTTGCAGGACATCCCATCGGCTTATTTCCTGCAATGGATTCTCATGACCCAGAAAGGACTTTCAAGGTGACCTACTGTGACCACTTACTGGGAAGTCTAGCCGGAGAGACTCTACGCACTGCAATTAGATTTATGAATGCACAGTACCGCTACCAGACACTTCAGCAGCACGGTATATATCGACTGACCAGCATAGCCCATGGGTATCATAATCAGATTGGCCGGCAGAATACGCAGATTGAGGAACTCCAAGCCACTGTCACTGCCAAGGAAGAGATTATTACCCAGCGGGAAGAAACCATTCAGCATCGAGTGGATCAGATTGTTGAGAGCGATGCTCTCATTGTCCAGCGCGACACTGTCATTGACTTTCTCCAAGAGCAAGTTCATGAGCTCAACCTTAATCTTGGCCAAGCTATTAACCATATCAATATGTTTCTTGAGCAACCAGTGCAGCCCATTGTTGATGAGTTTGAGAGTGAAGAAGAAGAAGAAGAACCTGAAGAAGTTGAAGGAGTCTTCGAGATTGACTCTGAGCATGGAGACCCTGTTCTTAGTCCCCATCACTCCTCTTCCGGCAGTTAGTCATCCGTGGGCAACCTCGATGACCTTTAGTTTCGTTTGAATTGACGACATCCTAGGTGTATGTAGTGTAACATAGTGTGACATGGGAGTGAGTAGTTAGATGACCTACGGGCCACTTGTTGTAATATATGTGGCAAACCCATGTACAGTTTGGTGTAGTAAGAAACAACGTGATGTAAGATCAAATAAGTTTCAGTTGGTAATGTAAATCTGAGTTGCTGTTTGGATTGTTGAGTTAATACTTTGTTACTTGGATTTATTACCCTGCACTCTTTCAATATATGTTATGTTGGTACCGTATGATTTCTGAAAATAGAAGCAAGTATTGGTGAATGCTAATGGACAACTTCTATATTTTAGATGGTTGGCGCTACGCGCGGAACTTCAGAAGGATTTAGACCAGACCAGGCTAGTGGTTCACAACAACCACCTCCGCCACCGCCAAATCTAGCGGAAGTGATGGCCCGTCAGACCGAACTCCTGAACATGCTAGTGTAGGCCCAGCAACATCAGTTCCGTTCTCCTCAATGTGGATGTGAAGAACAACCATCGGCTGGTTATCAGGATTTCTTCAGTACACAGCCCCCACTTTTCCATAAGACTAAAGAACCCCTTGATGCAGATGCATGGCTCCGTACCATTGAGTCCAAGTTTGCATTACTCTTCGTCCCATGCTCCGAAGCAAACAAAACTCTCTTCGTAGCCCAACAGCTCCGTGGTACTGCTCGCATTTGGTGCGACAACTACTATGCCATGCAACCGGATGGACATGTTGTCACCTGGGAAGAATTTAAGGCCGCCTTTAGGGCACACCATATCCCGGAAGGACTCATTGAGTGAAAGCTCAATGAATGTTTGGCACTTACCCAAGGAAACCGCACTGTACTTCAATACGCACAGGCTTTGAATCACCTGTGCCAGTACGCGGGCTATCATGCTGACACGGACACCAAGAAAAGAGATCGATTCCGTCGCTGACTGAACACCAAGTTAAAGGAATGCTTGAATCTAGTTAGGGCTGACAACTTCAATGAATTGGTCAACATGGCCATTACCCAAGAAGATTGTGTTTCATCCCATCGTGCTGAGAAAAGGCAGAAAGTATCGCCTGGACCCTCGAAATTACAACCTTCGAGGTATCGGTTGATCCAGACCCAGCTTCCCGAGCTCCGCCCGGAAATGTTCCAGCAGGCAGGTGGGTAGCTAGGCCTCCTCAGCAGCCCTGATTCAACAGGCCGCCAGTGCCTCAACCTCTGCAGCAGCAAAGACCATTCGGCCCAAGACCAAACCCTCCACAGGTTAATCCAGGGAATAACGTCAATCGATGTTTCAACTGTGGTAGTCCGACGCATTTTGTTAAAGACTGCCCACAACCAAGGAAAACATTCCCCGGACAAGCCTCCAACTCCAACTCCAACTCCAGGAACAAGGGCAAGAGGCAGGTTATGCAAGTCCGTCAAGGAAGAGTGAATTTCACTACTCTATCGGAACTTCCGAAAGGTGCACCAGTGATGACGGGTACATTTACTCTACACCATCACCCTGCTATTAAACTTTTTGATTCTGGTGCAACCCATAGTTTAATCAGTATAAGATTTGGGACCAAAATAGATTTGGATTTCTACCCCACTAATGGAACTTATATAATAACAACTCGTGGAGGTAGAATTGCATCAAATCAAATTTGTAGAGGTGTACCAATCCAGTTTGGTAACACTCTAATAAAAAAAGCCTTAATTTTATTAAACCTAGAAGGAATGGATATTCTCCTAGGTATGGATTGGATGACCAGATATCAGGTATCTCTAGATATCTTTTCTTGAGTAGTTAAGATAGATTCCCCAGAATATGGACATACTATTATTCATCTTCCACAGCAGGAATATATCAGCTCTTGTGTGTATTGTATAGAAGGGATCAAGTTAGAGGACATCCCTGTTGTATGTGAGTATCCAGATGTTTTTCTAGATGAATTGCCCAGAATGCCTCCAGATAGAGATGTTGAGTTTGTTATAGAGTTACAACCTGGCACAGCCCCCATTTCTAAGAGACCCTATCGTATGCCACCCAATGAGCTGGCAGAGTTGAAACTTCAACTTCAGGAACTCCTTGATAATGGTTATATTCATCCAAGTGCTTCACCTTGGGGATGCCCTGCTCTGTTTGTTAAGAAAAAGGATCATACTCTTAGACTATGTGTTGACTATCGCCCCCTCAATGCGGTTACTATTAAGAATAAGTACCCTCTTCCCCGCATTGATATCCTATTTGATCAGTTAGTTGGAGCCAAGATATTCTCCAAGATTGACCTTCGCTCTAGGTATTATCAGATAAAGATTAGGCCAAGCGATATTCCAAAAGCAGCTTTCTCCACCAGATATGGACTCTATGAATATCTGGTTATGTCCTTTGGTCTTACCAATGTGCCGACATATTTTATGTATCTCATGAACTCTGTCTTCATGCCGGAACTTGATAAATTCATCGTAGTTTTTATCGACGATATTCTGATCTATTCTAAAAATCTTGAAGATCATGCTAGACATCTTCACATTATTTTTCAGCGTTTGCGAGATCACCATCTATTTGCCAAATTCTCTAAATGTGAATTCTGGCTTGATACCGTCAAATTTTTGGGTCATACCATCTCCAAGGACGGTATATCTGTTGATCCAAGTAAAGTCCAGGAAGTGATGGATTGGAAGCCCCCTACTTCGGTCCATCAAATCCGTAGTTTTCTTGGTCTTGCTGGCTACTACCGTCGTTTTATTCCAGATTTCTCCCGGATAGCCAAGCCCATGACAGAACTATTGAAGAAAGGAGTTAAATTCTCCTGGAATGAGAAATGTGAAGAAGCTTTCCACACTTTAAGAGCACATCTTACTACTGCTCCAGTTTTGGCTCAGCCAGACACATCCAGACCTTTTGATGTCTATTGTGATGCATCAGGCATCGGACTTGGGTGTGTACTTATGCAGGATAACCGCGTGATTGCATATGCCTCTAGAGCACTTCGAACACGTGAGCAGAACTATCCTACTCATGATCTTGAGCTTGCAGCCGTTATACATGCCCTTAAACTTTGGAGACACCATCTTATGGGTACCAAGTGCAACATTTACACGGATCATAAAAGTCTAAAATACATCTTTACGCAAGCAGATTTGAATATGAGACAAAGACGTTGGCTAGAGCTTATAAAGGATTATGATCTTGAAGTACACTACCATCCGGGCAAAGCCAATGTGGTTGTGGATGCACTTAGCCGTAAATCACATTATCATTTCTTATCAGTAGAAGTTTTCAATAACACTCTCTGCTGGGAAATGAGAAAGCTTAATCTGGAAATCGTTCCTCAAGGCAGTCTGAATCATATAATAATTGAGCCTATACTCCAGGATAGTATCGTTATGGCACAACTACAGGATAAGGGAGTCAAAATTATCAAGCAACAATTAGCCCAAGGAGAAGAAAAGTATAAATGTTTCCAAAAGGATCCTAAGGGAATTCTACGGTTTAATGGACGTATGGTTGTACCCAAAAACCCTCAGCTTCGCAAGCAGATAATGGATGAAGCACATTTGTCCAAGTTTGCTATGCACCCTGGCAGTACGAAGATGTACCAGGATTTGAAACAGAATTTCTGGTGGACTCGTATGAGAAGAGAAATAGCAAAATATGTCTCTGAATGTGATATTTGCCAGAGAGTTAAGGCCAATCACTTAAAGATTTCTGGTACGCTGCAACCTTTACCTATTCCTTCTTGGAAATGGGAAGATATCAGTATGGATTGTATCGTAGGTTTACCCAATACTTCCCAGAGGCATGATTCCATTTGGGTGATTGCGGATAGATTAACCAAGACCGCTCATTCTCTTCCGGTGCATACCACTTACAATGCTAAGAAATATGCTGAAATATATCTAGACCAGATTGTTCGTCTCCATGGGATACCTAAAACGATCATCTCTGATCGTGGAGCATAGTTTGTTGCTCGTTTCTGGGAACAACTTCAACAAACTCTTGGAACCAAATTAATTCGAAGCTCCGCATACCATCCGCAGATAGATGGACAAACAAAGAGGATAAACCAAATCCTAGAAGATATGCTTCAAGCCTGTGTAATCCAGTACAACATGCATTGGGACAAATGCTTAGCTCTGGAAGAATTTTCTTACAATAATAGTTATCAGTCGAGTGTTAAAATGGCTCCTTTTGAAGCATTATATGGTCGCCAACGCAGAACTCCTTTAAATTGGTCTCAGACTGGTGAACGTGAAATCTTTGGGCCTGATCTTGTCACCGAAGCTGACAAAAGAGCTACGCAGACAAAAGGAGGAAACCAATACAGTTTGAAGTAGGTGATTTTGTATACCTGCGAGTATCTCCTACTCGAGGTGTTCAACGATTTGGTATCAAAGGCAAACTCGCTCCTCGCTACGTTGGTCCTTTTGAAATCCTTGAAATTTGTGGACCCGTAGCCTATCGACTTCAACTTCCTCCTCAGCTAGTAGCCATTCATAATGTCTTCCATGTATCTTAGCTGAAGAAGTGTATCAGTATTCCTACCGAAATCATTGATACACAAACCATCGACATCGAACCCGATCTTTCGTATCAGGAGCATCCAATTAGAATCTTAGATACCAAGGAAAGAAGTACCAGAAGAGCGACAATCAGGATATTCAAGATCCAGTGGAATCATCATACTGAAGAAGAAGCTACCTGGGAAACCGAAGACTATCTTCAATAGAATTTCCCAGACTTTCTCAAGATTTCTTAGGTATCTATCATCTTATTATAGCATTCCTGTAATCTCGGGATGAGATTCCTTTTAGGGGGGAACGTTGTGACACCCTAGGTGTTAAATATAGCAAGCCAATAGGAAGAATGTTTTGTATGTTTTGAATGGTGTGAAATTTGAGTAAAGTTATGAAAATAAGGGTATTTATGTAATTTTACAAAAGTACAAGTCCTTTTATGCAAGTAGTTGAATTACGAAAGTAACTTTCAAAGTTACTAAGGGCTAAAGTGTAAGAATGCAAGTAATCATGACATTATAGAAAAATTGCAATTAGGTCCAAAATTATAAGAAATTTACCTCTTCTTCTTCTTTTGGCGCCCTGCTCCGCTCCACTGCTTCCTCTGCCGCCGGTTGTCAGCGCCGCTCACCATCATTCCAGCTCCTCCCCGGCGCCACCTCCTGCTCGGGCAGACCCCACGCGTCACTTGGACGCCGATCACTGCCCTAGCTCCCCCTCCCTGGCCCTCTCTCGCGCATGCCACGCCGCCCCACGGCTTTGCCGCCCGCCACCTCGCTGCCGCCGTGGCCAATGCCCGTGCACGCCCCCTCGCCCCCTCTTTTCTGGCTCAAGAGCTTTACTAGCTCCCTCTCTTTCCATTCCACTCTCTCTTTTGCTCTCCACTAACCCCAGGCCTCTAAACACCACTGCCGCTCCTTCTTCGCTGGCAAGCCCCTGGTCACCGCGGAGCTCCCACCCTGAACCCCCATTGTCCCAGATGACCACCTAAGAAGCTTCACCGCTCCACGCCGAAGCTCTACGACCACACCCCGACGCCAATCCTTCACCGGAGCCCGGTCGCCGTCGTTCCCCTCCTCTCCGGTGAGCTACTGTCGCCGTCGAACCCCTCCCTCCGCCCCTTCTCCATCTAATCCAGCCACCCCAGTAGCTCCCTCACCTCCTGCTGCAGCTAATAGACCAGAGCTTGGCCACCTTCCTCGCCAGGAAGCCCCTCGCCGATGAGCTCCTCCACTCCGCCACCTCGGCCGCCGTGGGAATCCCACCTCCGGCCAACCCCTCTTCCTCCCAAGCCCACCCCTGGACGCGCCTTGAGCTCCTGATGCTCGTGGGCTAGTCCTTCTCCACCCCCCGTCGCTTCCCTTACTGGTATTTGGCCGGCGATGTTTCTGCACTTCTTCCCCAACAAGCCAAGGGCCTGATTGAAAGGATTTGAAAAGTTCCAAGGGTATCCCTGCAAAATTACAGAGCCCCCCAATTCAAAAGCTGTGAACTTCAAAAATGTGTAGAGAATTGTAGAAAATTCAGAAAAATGTTAAACCAGTTGGGTTTGAATCCTTGTGTTAAATACTACAGCTTTTATATTGTGATCATGAGATGAATATGTGTATTTTGTACTGCAATTTAATTAGTAGATAATGGGTACTTTAATTAGATCTTTTAATCCATAGCAGTGCTGAGGCTCAAATTTGAAACATGAGATGTATGTACCATAAGTAGAACTGTGTAAAATTTGGAAGCTCAGAACAGCCCTCTAGCTATGATGTTTAAATAACTTTGCTTGATGTTGATACAAGTTTCATAATTTAATTCCATATGCATCTCTTCATGTTTATGGCTGAAACTTTTACCTTATCTTTGTATCAGGATGAATAATCCAAGATAAAAGTTCGAGAGTCAGAATCCTAGTGTAACTTCAGTAATGAATTTAAGCTTAGATTCAAAGGAAATTCATGAACAATAGCTTTCGTTCATGAAAAATTATGAAAATATTTTGAGGTGTTGCTCTTGAGTATTGTGACATGTCCACAAATTTTCAATCTATGATCAGGTGTAGAACAACCAGAATAAATAGAACTTGGTATGATAATGCTATATTCCTAACTTAGGGTTCATTTAATTAGTCAAAGTAAGTCCATAATTAAATAATAACCTAGGGTTATTAGAGATAATTAGCTAGTCAAATAATAAAGTTGTTAAATGTAATTAGTTTAATTTTTTAAGATAACCAAACATGCTATCTAATACAGTTAGTTTAAATGTTTAGGGTAAACAACTATGTTACTTAATGTAACTAGGTAATTTAGTTTATACTCGATAAATGACTGCCCAGTAGAAGAGTGAATGATATGTTTGATGAGTTAACATTGTTTTCATTGGATTACAACTTTACCGTGAAATAGAATAAAAGTCTATGCATCTTCTAAACTGCATCGTTTACATCACATGTAAACTCGACGCTTCTCACCGACGGAGATTATCAGATTCTCCCGGAACCCAAAGTAGAAGTCTCGGAAGACACCGGGAACGTCGCCGAAGATTTAACTGAAGCCCCGAACCCGAGTTCGGAAGAATTTATTAACGTCCCTGACCCCAACCTCTCCAGTGAAGGCAAGCCCCGGTGTATAACCCAGTATTTTAAATTACTACATTATGCAATCTTATGCTTATATATTGTATCTTGCATTAAATCTAGGAGTTGAAATAAACCCTAAATGCATGAATCATAGGAACCTATGTATTGTGCCTGAGTCCTTATCGCAAAGATGCTTTGCTAATAGGACCGGTAGAAGTCGAGTGATTTCCTGTCACTCGCGCGATATAGGAATTGGTTGCTTACAATCCTGCAATCACTATAAGGATGACGGACGGGGTTACGTGTAGTATCATGGAAAGGAATGATACCCCGTCTGTGTTGATGAATTTCGTTAAGGTCGCAGTGTGTGGTAGTGGCGGTTAAATGTTTGAAAGTACTAGCCACATGCCGTGAAATATGGTAAGCGGTAAGCCTAGTAACCAATCGGCCCGGGAAGTGGACTCGTCCCCCACCACTCAACTTTTATTGTTTATTTACACGCACCGACATGTGGGAGTACGTTCTGCAGAGCAGACAGGAATACGATCATACAGTCGCGCTGTAGACGTATGTCCTGCATATTGGATGTGCGTATGGTCCTGCAGTCGCTTGTGGTGGCATTGTTCCACGACCCGGAATGAAAGGCAAACGGTTGCTTTGGAATGACCTGTCGGTGTTCCAAGCGTGTGAGTTAGGTTTACCTTGCAAGGGTTAAAGTTCGATTCAGAATCGTCCATTTCTCGCAGAGATTGAGACTGCTTGATCCCTTTACCACATAGAGTAATAAGAACAACTTAATGATGATGAAAGATGATGGTTGATGAGAAAGTTCTACCGTGTTTGAGTAGATATAGTTGCTTACTTAGAATGAATAATCAACTAGAACCTGAAAGCTAAAATTTGGAATTAAGGGTCTACTCTTTGTTGCTTTTCAGCTGAAATTAAACCCAGAACCATTATAAGCCTTCATAAGTCTAGTTACATGGCAAAGTATACCATGAAACGGGTAAGCCTTGCTGAGTATTGGAGTACTCAGTCTTGCAATATGACTTTATTTCAGGTAATGTCTCTGAAGACCCTACTCTTACCATGCCATGGCCCTATGCTCTTCCCGATGGTTGGTCCGTGGAGTGGGACCCTACCCCGGCCAACACTGATCATACCGAGTGATATCATGCCAGGGCTTAGCATGATGTCCGTATTGGTGACGTGTACAGTTGTCATATTTTAAATTCCGCTGCCGTGAACTTGAATCTTTAAACTAGTTTGTAATAATTTCTACCAGTTTGGAACCTATGCTACTTCTGGAAACTCTTATAATATAAGTGTCTATGATGTAAAATATGATGGCGATTGTATCTCTGGACTCGCCTTCGTGCGAGGTACCTTGTTTGATCCTGCTTTCGGTGGTTTATCGGGACGTTACCCGACAGGCCAAGGAGTTACACTATTTGAAGTACGTTTGAAGCCCTTGAAAGAGGACTTGCGTACTTGAGCTAGTGTAATTCAGGTTGGTTCTGCCACAGAAGCGCGCAGGGATAGCTGTTCTCCGGACGCCTAGACGGCCTTTTTCTTCCGAATCAATTTGGAGGCTACGTGTCACAAAATTTAGAATGTAAATTTTTTTCTTAACAGACGGAGGCTACAGCCACGTTCACGTTTTATATAAATTGACTCCTTGTCATGAGTGTTGATGGAGGCTACGGCCATGTTTATGTTTTATCGACTTCTTGTTATAAGTTTTGACGGAGGCTACGGCCACGTTCATGCTTTATAAGAATCGACTTTTGCTATGACCTTTGATGGTCGTTTGCAATGATGATCGTATTTTTTCCCAACAAGATCGATCCATTCGATTAGTTTATACCTAACTTGTTGGACGGGCTCACACGAGGAGCTATTTCGACTACGCTCAGAGTCGTTGCACTCAGGGTAGTTTCGATTTCTTGCCATAAGCATGGCAGTCACGCGACGATGCTCGCGTTCTTTCCTAACAGGTTAGACCTGCTCGTTCAGGTTACACCTAACTTGTTGGACGGGCTCACACGAGGAGCTATTTCGACTACGCCTAGAGTCGTTACACTCAGGATAGTTTCGACCTCTTGCCATAAGCACGGCAGTCTCGTGATGATGCTCGTGTTCTTACCTAACTGGTTAGACCCGCTCGATCGGGTTATGTCTAACTTGTTGGATGGGTTCCTACTCGGAGCTACCTCGACTACCTCCAGGGTCGCTGCACCCGGAGTAGTGTCTACTACTTAGCCTTCGAACTTGGATGACAATTCAGTCAAGGCACACACAAGTAGAGATATCAAAGACAATTATATACAAGGAAACGAGTACTTGTTTTTACATCTCAATCCTGTAGTACACTTTTTACTATTTGTTCTGCTACAGGTTGGGCTTCTTGGAGGTACTCATTAAATTGTTCTTCAAAACACTCCGCAGCCACACCCTGCGCAAATGCTTTTAGTCGAGCCTCCGGCCAAAAGGATTTTACAAAGGAAAGAGCATGGCTGACATACGCGACTGGGGCTTTAGTGAGGAACTTGACGACCTTCTGCGGTGCTCCGAGAAGTCGCTCCAGTAAGGGCCGCTCGCCTGCTTCGCTGTCTTCTTGTGGGTCCACAATGTCCACAAGCTTCTTGGCGGCTCCCCTGAGGTCCTCCAGCTCCTTTTGCCGCTGCTCCTTCTCCTCGCCCAGCGTCTTGATCTGCTGAAGGCAATCGGCGAACTGTTGTTCAGTGTTGGCGATTACCTTCTGCAGCTTCTCGACGTCATCTGTACAGCCATACAGCATATTCTTCATGTCAGTATGCAGCTCTTCTTTATATGTTAAGATTTTCCTAAGCTCTGCGGTAAAGATATATTTTCAGAATCCAAGATAAATTGTTAAGGGAAAGTACTCGAGGGAAGAAAGGGGCTTGCCTTGGTGCGCTTTCTTTTGTTCTTTGAGCTGCTCCTGGAGCTCGGAGTTGGCCTTCTCCAGGTTGCAGAGATCGTTTTTGAGGAGCCATGTCTCTCGAGTCCGCTCCTGCTTCAGCTCGTCAAGTTCTCTCTAGAGATAAATGTTCTTCGTCAACTCTTCGGATATGCGTTTGTCCGTGGCAGCGAGCTCCTGGTGACCACTCATGACTGCTTTCAGTTTCTCGGTCTTCTTTTGTGAGTGCTTGATCACATCCTGCATAAGGGGGAAGATTAAGACAAGCAACTCGACAATGCATATAGGCAGAAGAGTGATCATGTCTTACCACGGTAAAATTGTACAACTCTTTGGAGATTTTCTTGAAGTATCTTATGTTGTCGTCCATTAGAATCGGGTCATCCACCAGATCTGTAGTGATGATATTCTGGTATCCGCATCCGGTCACCAGCAGATCTCCAGGGCTCCTCGAGGTCCCTGCGGCTTCTTCAGTTGATGGTTGTTGGGCACCTGCAAGTCAAGATGCATTCAGTACATATTATCTGTGGTCTAAGCAGCTAGCCGTGGGCGGTTAGACACTTACCTGCACCATCTGCAGGAGCGGCATCAGCATCATGGGCCTTAACTTGTTCCTCACCACCAGCTCTGGCTTCGGCTTGCTGGGGCTCGGGGGGTGGCAGGTCGGGCAGTGTTGTGTCTTCCTGGGGGGCTGGTTCCTTGGGCATGGGCTCCTCTAGGGCTGGTGGCTAGGGGGCTGGGGTAGCTACGACCGGCTTCGGCTTGTGCCTCATGTCGCTTGCAGACCTAATGAAGTAGAATCAGTTATATTATTACACAAGTCGAGCAGAACAGGACGTTCATTATGCAAGAAAAGATGTATACTTACAGCAATGACTTCTTCATGATAGCTTTCTTTACCCTCAGAGCCTGTGGTGTCTCAACCACGGTACTTGTCGCTGGGGGCGAGGTCACACCAGCTGGTGGCACGGTGCCCACCACGGCGATGGTAACCGTTTCTGTCGAAGTAGTCGGTGGGTCTGTTTCCACCTCTTGGCGTTTGGGCTCGGGAGAAGAAGCAGATGGACCGCAAAAGGATAGTGTTAGCATGCATTAATACAGATAGTTGACAATTCAACAAGGCAACATCTTCGTACCTGGAGGACTCGACTATGTGTGCTTTCCGTTTGCGCACAACCCGACGACCCTACGGGACCAAAGGCAGCGTTTCGGTCAACTCCACGGATGGTCCGGGGGAGTTGTTCCTTTTCGCCTCCCCCTCGGCTTCCCTTTCCGCCAGGGGGCTTCCGCCTTCAGTGGACTCGCTATCGGGTAGAGCCTCGCCTGCTTGAGCCCTCTTCGCTTCAGCTGCGGCGCTGGGGAGAAGGTGGTCCGGTTGAGGGATGTCGGGTTGTGGAGGGTAGCTCTGGTATAACTCTGTGTGACCCTGCAGAAGATTTTCAGTTAGTAGTGGCAGAACAACAGAACTCGTTTTTAACAAAAAGTAGTTGAATACTTACCGATTTCGGAAAGCTTGCCTGACTCGGAAAGCCCTAAGCTATTTTCTGCACAAAATCCTCCGAAACCGGTAAGTATTCCACTATTTTCTGCACAAAAACAACCCAAAGCCCCCCGACGTGCGGATTCGGGTTGTTTTGGTGCCAACGGTCTGATGATCACCTCCACTCCGAAGGGGCATTTCGTGCATTGGAAGGGCATGAAACTTTCTGATCTACTCGAGGCCGAAGACCGACTTGTGGCACACCTTGAGCCTTTGCCTTTTCAGGAGGGCAGGCCATTAGCCACCATGGCGGAGGAGTCAACTGAGCTAGTTGATGCGAGCTCTGATGAGCTCATCACACGCCAGGTGCTAATGGTGGAAGAAGGCGAGGATGACGGCGACTGGCCCATCATCGAATTTGATGCGGTATCTGAAGATGAGGCCACAGCCAACGCTGACAATGAAAACGACACCGATCGTGAGGCACGGAGGACCAGGAACAGAGCTCGCGCAGCCCGCCGAAGGAGGGTCAATGAGCGCATGCGATCCATGCATCGCGAGCTTGACGCCGAATTCGCTGCCGTAAGCGAGCGAGGCTTCAGGACTCCGGTAGCCAACATCACCAGGGTTACGGCCATACTCGAGCGCAGTAACGATCCGAACGTGCGTCAAACACTTCGTTACGCGCAGAGGGCTTGGATTCAGCTTGATCAACAAAACCCGGCGTCTACCCTCAGGGAGGAGCGCGTGGGCGAAAGCCGAAGCCAGGCTCACAGTCGAACGGCAGGTGGCTGTCTTCAACCTCAGTGTAGCAACAATGACAACATTCATGGGAGTTAGGCCCCTTGCGGAAGGCAGCAGCCACCTCCAGGGGGTAACCTGCAACAGGCTAATCATCGGCCTCTTCCAGAAGACCTGCGCCAACGAATCAATGAAGGACGCGATGCGCGCTTTTTCTGCGTGGTTTAGCAGTTACAAGTACCCTAAGGGCTTTAAGCCGATCGGCCTCACCAAGTAGGATGGCAAGCAAGCTCCTCAGCAATGGCTACGGTTCTACTCCACTGCTATTTAAGTAGCAGGGGGCTCCAACATCACCAAGGTCATCTACTTCCCGATGGCTTTGGACCCGGCGCCGCTCACGTGGTTGGAGAGCCTCAGCAACAACTCGATCGACTCCTGGGAGCGGCTCAAGAAGGTCTTCATCGACAACTTCCAGGGGGCGATCACTCGCGCAGGTACTCGTCACGATCTTGCTCAATGTAAACAGGAATGTAACGAGCTCCTACGGTCCTATACACACTGTTTCTTCGATGTCCGCGCTACCATTGCGAATATCTTAGAGGAGGACATCATCGACTGCTTCTACAACAGCATCACCGACCCAGGCATCTACAGAGACTTTGGAAGGAACAGACCGAAAACTGTTGTGAGGCTTCATGACATGATGCATGACTGGTCCGAGCGGGAAGAGAAGATGCGGGAGTGGTTCCCGAGGTGCAATGATACCAATCTAAGGCGTCTCAATGACAACCGCAACGACAAGAGCCAGCGGGACTATTCGGATCCATCCCGAAAATGCAAGCCAGATGATCTCATCGTGGCTATGGATCGTCCCTCGCGAGGCAAGAAGTCAACAACACAGGAAGAGTTCTAGAAACTCCTACAGAAGAAATGCCCATGGCATCCAGGTGCCAATCATGTGGCAATTGATTGCTACCACCTCTAGAGGACATTGAACAATTCTGGTGGTGGCAAGAAGAACAAGAAGCCAGTAGATAAAGAACCCGAAGACGATGATCAAGGGGACCAATCACACAACGTGAAGTTCTAGGATGCTTCAAAGACCGTCAACATCATCTTCGGGGGAGATGGAGACTTCAGTTCCAGGCGGGAACAAAAACTGCTTCTCCGGGAGATCATGTCCGTCCAGCCAGCGGCACCGCGATCACTCCGCTGGTCAGAGGTGCCCATCTCAT
Source organism: Panicum hallii (assembly GCF_002211085.1). Taxonomy (NCBI): domain Eukaryota; kingdom Viridiplantae; phylum Streptophyta; class Magnoliopsida; order Poales; family Poaceae; genus Panicum; species Panicum hallii. The sequence continues at coordinate 31,542,418 of NC_038044.1, read as the reverse complement.
TTTCCCGCGATGATCAGTGGACAAGCTTTTCAGAGCCCGGTAAGTTCCCCCTGGTCCTGGATCCGGTGGTGTAGAAGTCAGGCTCACCAAGGTGCTCATCGACGGCGGGAGTGGTCTCAACCTCATCTTTGCCAGCACTTTGAGAAAGATGGGTCTGGACTTCACGGACATGCTGGTTCCAAGAAAGTCTCCTTTCTATGGCATTGTCCCAGGTAATGCGGCGCACCCACTTGGCACGGTGGTTCTTCCAGTCACCTTCGGCACGAGGGAGAACTACTGCATCGAGTTCATCAAATTCGAAGTTGCTAACTTCGAATCTTCTTATCATGCCATAATGGGCCACTCGGCACTCGCCAAATTCATGGCAGTGCCGCATTATGTTTATCTGCTTCTCAAGATGCCAGGACAAAGTGGTGTACTCACTCTCTGAGGCAACTTGAAGAAATCATATGATTGCAACCAGGAGGCGATCCAATATGCTTCAACTATGCATGTGCCAGATGCTTCAGGCGAAGTACTCGCAGCTGTGTAGCAGCTCTCCCAAGCCGGGCTGGAGATCCCTTTGAGAAAGGCCAGCAAGTTGAGCATCCAGTCGACTGGTGACATGGCCCTCAAGTCAATCCAGCTCCAGGAGGGTGACTCATCCAAGACCGCCGTCATCAGCGCGGACTTAGATGAGAAATAGGAACTCGCGCTCATCAGTTTTCTCCAGGCTAACTGAGATATATTCGCGTGGAAACCAGCGGATATGCCCGTGCCTAGGGAATTGATCAAGCATAGTCTTAATGTACACCCACAGGCTATGCCCAAAAAGCAAAGCCTTCAAAGATTTGCTCACGACAAGCATGAAGCAATTAATAGGGAAATAGCTAAACTCCTCGTGGCTGGCTTCATTAAAGAAGTGATTCATCCAGAGTGGGTAGCTAATCCCATCCTTGTAAGGAAAAAGAATAATGAATGGAGAATGTGCGTTGATTACACTGATCTCAACAAGCATTGCCCAAAGGATCACTTCGGGCTACGACGCATTGATCAAGTCGTCAACTCGACAGCGGGTTATGTACTCCTCTGCTTCCTTGATTGTTATTCAGGATATCACCCGATTGCACTCAAGGAGGAAGATCAGATCAAAACCGCGTTCATCACCCCGTTTGGGACTTACGCCTACAAAACTATGTCTTTCGGGTTGAAAAACGTAGGAGCAACCTATCCGCACGCTATTCAGATGTGCTTTGCTGATCAGCTGCATCGGAACGTTGAAGCCTACGTTGATGACGTGGTCATCAAGACTAGGAATCCCGACGGCCTGATTGCAGACTTGGAGGAGACGTTCAGCAGCCTATGCAAGTTTTGGTGGAAGCTCAACCCAACTAAATGCATTTTCGGAGTACCATCAGGGAAATTGCTCAGGTTCATCGTCAGCAACCGGGGTATTGAAGCCAACCTTGTGAAGATTTTAGCCATCTCTGATATGGGGGCTCCGGCCACAATCAAAGATGTGCACAAGCTAACAGGCTGTATGGCAGCCCTAAACAGATTCATCTCCCGGCTTGGGGAGAGAGGACTACCTTTCTTCAAGCTCCTAAAACGCCAAGACAAGTTCTAGTGGACGGAGAGGCCAAGCGATCCTTGTAAGACCTGAAGCATCACCTTCATTCTCCTCTGGTCCTTACAACACCATTGTCGGGAGAAGATCTACTACTCTACATTGTGGCAACAACTCATGTTGTTAGCAGTGCTATTGTAGTCGAGCGCAGCGAGGAAGGCTATGCATTTGGAGTGCAGAGGCCTGTGTACTTTGTCAGCGAGGTACTCTCCAACAGTTCAGAAACTTTTATACGCAATTCTAATTACATCAAGAAAGTTGCACCATTACTTCGACGAGTACAAGATCACTGTGATTATGGATTTTCCGTTGGCGGATATTCTCCATAATCAAGATGCCACGGGGCGTATATCAAAGTGGGCAATGGAATTGGGGGCTTTGTCTATCGACTTCAAGCCACGCACTGCAATCAAGTCTCAAGCTCTAGTCAATTTTATGGCTGAGTGGAGAGAGAATCAAATTCCAACTCTAGTTGACAATCCAGAGCACTGGATCATGTACTTCGATGGGTCTCTTAAGCTCGATGGCGATGGTGCTGGAGTTCTATTTATTTCTCCAAGAGGCGAACAACTGAAGTATGTCTCCAAATCCTTTGGTAGGTATCCAATAATGAAGCCGAGTATGAAGCACTCCTTCACGGGCTCCGTTTGGCGATATCACTAGGCATCAAGCAACTTCTTGTATATGGTGATTCACTTCTAGTCGTCCAGCAAGTCAACAAAGAGTGGGACTGCAACACGATGGACGCTTATGTACAAGAGTTGCGCAAGCTAGAAAATAAATTTTCCGGCCTGGAGGTTCATCATGTGGTGCGGGAGCATAATGTTAGCGCAGATATACTATCCTAGCTAGGATCCACCCATGCATAGGTTCCAGCAGGAGTCTTTGTCCAGGAGCTGAAACAGCCATCCATCCAGTCCCCACCTTAGGTAACCACTGATTCTGGCCTTCATCAGCCTGATAGGGAGGTTATGATGCTTGGAGAGGACTGGACAGAGGCTTATATCAACTTCTTCCGGGATCAAAGACTACCCGCGGGTATGGACGCCAGAAGCGCAGAGGTAGCTCGTGTCATGTGCAGAAGCAAGGGTTTCGTCCTAGTCGATAGTAAGCTCTACCAGCGTGGCGCACGATCAGGGGTGCTCATGAAGTGCGTCATGAGAGAAGACGGCCACGACATACTGCGGGAGATACATGAGGGCGTCTGCGGCAACCATGCAGCTTCAAGAACGCTAGTGCGGAAAGCATACAGAGCTGGTTTCTGGTGGCCCACCGCAGTGTCCGATGCTGAGGACCTTGTGCGGAGATGCCAAAACTGCCAATTCTTTGGCAAGCAGTCTCACGTCCAAGCTCACAGTCTCATCACCATACCGCCATCCTGGCCATTCGCTTGCTAGAGCCTTGATATGATTGGGTCCTTCACAATGGCGACAGGTGGTTTCGCCCATGTATTGGTGGCTATCGACAAGTTTACCAAGTGGATCGAGTACAAGCCGATAGCCAAGATCACAACAGATCGAGTTGTTGATCTCATCTCTGATATCTTGCAATGCTTCGGCTTCCCGAATACCATCATCACGGACTTGGGATCAAACTTCACGGCCAACTAGTTCTGGGAGTTTTGTGAAAATGCTTGCATCAAGATCAAATATGTCTTTGTTGCACAGCCAAGGGCCAATGGTCAAGTCGAGAGGGCGAACGGCATGATAATTGATGGACTCAAGAAACGACTCTATGACAAAAACAACAAGAAAGGAGGAAAGTGGATACACGAATTGCCACATGTCGTCCGGGCTCCGGACTCAGCTGTCCAAAGCCACAGGACAAACACCATTCTTCCTCATCTACGGCTCTGAAGCTATCTTGCCGGCCGACATCATGTGGAAATCCCCAAGGGTTGAAATGTACAATGAATGCGAGGTAGACAAAGCAAGGCAGTTAGAGCTCGATTCTGTCGAAGAGGCTCGCTGCACCGCTCGATACCTGCAGGGGATCCAATGATATCATGATCGCAACGTGAGGGAACGGTCGTTCAATATAGGCGATATGCTCCGACGCCGCATCCAAGACGAGTCCGGCTTACACAAGCTCAACTCAAGGTGGGAAGGTCCATTCATCGTCAAGCGGGTTACAAGACTGGGGTCGTATCCACTATAATACCCCGAGGGCCAAGATGTCCTGAATTCTTGGAACATTCAGAACCTGCGCAAGTTCTACCCATGAGGAAGCGTGCGGGGATAGCTGTTCTCCGGATGCCTAGGCGGCCTTTTTCTTCCGAATCAATTTGAAGGCTATGTGTCACAAAATTTGGAATGTAAATTTTTTCTATTAACAGACGGAGGCTACGGCCACGTTCATGTTTTATATGAATCGACTCCTTGTCATGAGTTTTGACGAAGGCTACGGCCATGTTTAGGTTTTATTGACTTCTTGTTATAAGTTTTGACGAAGGCTATAGCCACGTTCATGCTTTATAAGAATCGACTTTCGCCATGACCTTTGATGGTCGTTTGCGATGATGATCGTATTTTTTCCAACAAGATCGATCCGTTCGATTGGTTTATACCTAAAAGATTCTAACCAGGAGATCTAATTAGATAAGCTTTAAAGGGTATACCTAGCTAATTCGACTATAAAACAAATTGAATTGATCAACTTAAAAGAATTTAAATTACAAAACAAAATTAGGTTTGAAAATTCCACATCAATTCATACTTAATCTATAGAGACTGCATACCAAAAATCATGATCAACAAAGTTAACATGTAGGAGCTATGGACATTACACTCTCTTATCTTAGATTTAATATAGATTCAAAAATATTTGGTTTCATGTCAAACTCACCTATAGAAGTTGTAGAGTTCAAAATCTAGTTTCCAACAAAACTGGTTTTGCAATTTTTGGAATTTCCTACTATTTTCTATTGATTTTACAAGTCAGCAGCATCACTTCACATGAAATAACAAACACTCTTACACAGAGGTCCTCAAACAACACTGTTTCTATGAGTCTAGAACTTGCAGAAAACCCCCTGAGCTTGTTCCAATTGTTGCACGAGGTCCTCTAGGCGAGCTTGAAACAGAGGAGGCGCTTGGGGAGCTCGGTTCCAGCGGAGGGAGGCCATGCCGGCGGCCGGGGAGGTCGAGAAGGACACCGGGAATCCCTTTTGGGGGTCAGAAAGTGAGGAGGAGGGCCACAAGGGAGACATCGACATTGGGGGGGCAGAGCTTACAGGCGTGGGCTGTTCTGGCCGGCCGAGCAGAAGGCAACGGTGCAGCCTGGTCTGGAGGAGCAGGGGCGGTGCAACTATGGTTTGGGGAAGGGCAGGGACGGCGCAGTTCCTGTTTGGGGGAGAGCAGGGGCGGCGGCCTTGCGCGAGGGGGCGGCAGCGAGACAGAACGAAGGGAGGGTGGTCGCGTGGCTTTGGAAAATCAGGATGTAGGCGAGCACCGGAGGCATGGAGACCTGGATGGAACGGAGTGATATAGGAGGCCACAGCGCCTCCCCGAGCGCGCGCTGCACGGCCCGGTCCCGCGCGAAGTGCAGACCCAGAGGCGCCCGTAGAGGAGCGGCTCCACGGCGGCGTGCTGCAACACACGGACGACAAAGCGCGGGCCCAGCTGCAGAAGGGAGGCGGCGAGCTCCGGGTTGATCCGCCCGAACCAGCACCGCTCGGCCAGGAGCAACAAAAGCGTGGTGGCAGGAAATTGGAAGGAAAAACAGTGCGCGGGGGATGTGGTGCCGCAGGAGCTTGAGCACGGCGTTGGCCACAGGGGTGGTTTGGTTGGGGATGCTGGCGGGATGAAGATAAGGTCACAGTGGAGGTTGGGGCGATGGGGGAGCAGCACAGCTGCCTGCGGAGGAAATCAAGACGCATAGGAACTTGCAGCAGGAGGTGGCGAGGGTGGCCGGACAGCGGCGGCTGCAGAGCAGAGAACAGAGCGGCGCCAGAGGAGGAAGAGAAAGGGGATTTTCCTAGGGACCTGTTTGTAAAACTGAAGAAACACAGGGACTCTACGGTAAACTAACTTTTCCCACCGATACAGAGATCTAATGAGAAGATGCCCAAAACGAAAGTTGTAGAACTTTTCAAACCCTATAAAACTTACAGCATTACATGTTGAATTTTGAACAAAGGTAAAATTTGAATTACCTTGGTCCTTTCAAAAGGGGTTTGGTCAAAAATTTGGACCTATTTATAAGTTTTCATGACTGTCATGATGACTGGCATTCTTGCAGTTTAGCCCTAAGTAAACTTTAAAAGTCACTTTTATACTCTACTTAACTTGCATAAAAGGACCCACATTTTTGCATTAATTACATTTAGGTCCTTGTTTTCCACACAAAAACCCATTTTTCATGTGATCTAGCATATCTATTACACTTTCTTCCTTATGATGATATAAACTTAACACCTAGTGTTATTTTTACCCTAGGTTTCAAAGCTATCTTCCATTCCACTTAAACAACACTCAAGGACCTATATTCTATAGAAATTACAACTATACTCTTAATTATTTGTACTAAACATAAACACCATAGCAAGCACATACTCTTTACACCAAGTCTAGTATCCATAAATCTACTTACCTGGTTGTCACATATACTCTTCGAGAATCCTACGGACAATCCTACATGGCCAACGTCTGTTCCTTTTGGCTGGTCCGTGGAATGGGATCTGTCCCCGGCTGGCAGTGACCCTCCTGAGTGACACCAGGCCTTGGGCTCAGCATGGTGTCAACCTTTGCGATGAAAGTAGTCGCGTGTTTATTCTCCTTCCGCTGTGAACATGGACAAGCTGTTTAGCTTGTCAGTTTAAACCCTGTTTCTATAAGTTTTACTTTACATTTCGAACAAGGTTTGTAATGGTATTTGTATATCTGTAACTTAAAAGTGGATGAGCTGTACTGTGGTTGTAAACTCGCCTTCGTGCGAGGTAAGGCTGCTACGATCCTGTTGAACCGTGGTTGTATCGGGCGGAGACCCGACAGACCAATGGGTTACACCGTTTGAAGTACGTTGGAGCCCTTGAGAGAGGACTTGCGTATTTGAGCCAGTGTAATTCAGGCAGTTCTACCACACGTATATCTTGCCATGGAGCAATAAAAACATCTCCTTATCACCTAGTGTATGGACAGGAGGCCGTTTTACCATGGGAAATTACGACCGGCTCAAGGTGTGTAGAGTTCCAGAATGACTTAATAGCAGAAGAGTATGCCACTCTGATGAGCGATAATGTGGAAGACTTCACGGAACTCAGGCTTTGGTCACTTGAAAAGATCAAGAAAAATAAGGCCAAAGTAGCTCACGCATACAACAAGAAAGTCAAGCCGAAGGAATTCCAAGTTGGAGATCTGGTTTGGGAAGCGGTGCTACCTTTAGGGACTAAAGATGCAACGTATGGCAAGTGGTCTCCAAATTGGCATGGGCCTTATAGGGTTGACCAAGTCCTATCTGGGAATGCATATATGCCTGAAGAATTAGATGGCGTTAAGTTCCCGGTGGCAGTCAATGGTCAGCATCTCAAGAGATACTTCCCGAGTATGTGGGATGGTGAGCAGTAAAGCCGATGTTGTACGTCAGGCTGGAAGCCAATGTGACTAACGGGTCTGAATAAGGGAGTGCCGGAGCTATGCGAAAGGGTACAAACTGATAGGACTCGATGGCCTGTGCATGCGAAGCTGGTAACATGTGCCAAAACAAGAGCAAGGAAAGAAGGTCAATGCGTGCAGTCGGCCCACATATATAAAGAAAGCATTTCGTGCCCAGCACACTAATTTGATAGAATAGCCGATGTGCGACCATCGACTCTAGGGTTTTTTGAAGCTTCCAACACATTGGGGACCATCGAACAGCTGATGTGTGACCATCGACTTTAGAGTTTAAAATGTACGCATACAAGTTATCTGTTAAAGAAGCAAGCCTGCTGAAGAAATTCGTCCATGGCAACAATGGCCTCGAGACGGATACGATCAACTTCAGCAATCACTGCTTCGTCTTCCTCGTCCACTCCTGGCATCACCTGCTTACTCAGAGCACTCAGCTCGGCCAGATCCACTTTCAGTTGAGCGGTCAGGGCTTCTGCTTCCCATTTGGAGCTTGCAATAAGAGGAGCTAACGACCGACATGGCCACAACCGGCTCCTGCAGACCTTGAGGGGTGACCGGAGCATTAATCAGCGCCTTAGGGTCTTCCAGAGCTGATTGGACAGGATCCTGAAGGGTAACTAGAGCACTGACAGGCGCTTCCACATCTTCCGGAACTTCTGAAGCTGTGTCCTTTTGGCATGCGGGTTCCTCTCCACTAGAGATGTCCACAATGATAGGCTGCAAGAAAGAGGAGTGTAATCAAGAAGAATGTACGTGAGCGGAAAGGTAATTACAAAAGGGGTAATCCAAACCTGGCTAGCAACCGGAGCTTCTTGACTGGTGGAAGATGGCTCAACTGCCTTTCGGATTTTCCTGACGAGCACCTTCCTCGTTTTAGCATGGGCCCGGGGGGGAACAACGTCAGAAGATTGTCTTCGCTTGGGGGTGAGCTTTGCGGTGCTAGGCTGGATCTGCATGATACTTTTTGAAGGGGGAGATGCATTTTTGCCGAAAAGAACCACAGGGGCAATTGGAGAGAACTGAAAATTAGATCCATCATCGTTCTTGGGCTCCGGACCATCCTCCTGCTGCAAAAAAAGTGAATGGAATCAGAAAAGGATTCAGTGCAGTCAAAAGGAAGAACGATGGGTGGACGGTAATACCTCTTCTTCAGGGATTTCATACTCAGCATGAATCTGCTGCAGCATCGGCCCTAGGGCTCTCCGGAAAACATGAGTCTTCCACATCAACCACCAGTCCTCAAAGCTGACAGCCGAAGAAATCAAGGCAAGGTCAACAAGAATTGGGATCAAAAGGTCTGAAAACAGACTGTAGCATCTTTGGGTGGTGACGGCATCAGGAAGGTCCACCCTGTTTGATGTCAAATGATGAAGGAGGAAGTGTGGAGGCACTTACCCAAGACCAAATTGCCGGGCTGCTACAACCAGCTGGTAAAACTCGTATCCCTATTTGATGATCCAATTAGAAGTGCTCATGCCGACTGGGAGGAGGCAAGGGCGAATCATGATAGAGTACAGGCGCCGGGTGTCGACATCATCGGCGAAGTCAGCTAATCGGAATGTGGCTGGGCTCTCAAAGATTTCAGACTCAGCATAGGGGAGGAAGGTTGGGTTGTCCAGGCCCTTGTAAAAAAATCCTAAACCATTGTGAGGCGTCTGAAGGATTCAATTTGCCGCCAGGGAGACTGTACAAGGCCTGGCCAAAACTGGTGCATCGAATTTGCCTCCCACTTTGGTTCAGGAAAGAATTGTTGGCCAGAGAGGGGAAGTTCGGGATGAAATCTTGAAAGTAAAGGTGAGCCCACAGCTGGATGAACCACCAGGGACCATGAGTCCTAAGTTTTTTCTAGGAAAGAAGGCTCAAGGACATTAGATGAAGGTATCTGTAAATTTCTCCAAGGAATAATTTACCAAGGCCAATAGTATGACCTTTGGCCAGCTCATACGCCAGAGGAAGATAGTTCTTGGTTGGGGCAAGTGAAGGACCACAGAAGAGAAAGTGTTCTAGCCAAAGATGCAAGAAAGCTGTGTGTTCTTTCTCTGTTACAGGGCCTTTGGTTTTTTGGTGTTGATTCAGATATGCGTCCCAATTCGTGCATTCTGCTTTGGAAGATAGCTTGAAAGGGACTTCAGATAATCTATAAGCAGAAGGACAGGATGATGCAATGTCTAAACCAGTGATCATCGTCACGTCCAGAAGAGTTGGGGTCATCGGACCATGACCAAAGAGAAAACAGTTCAAGCATCGGACCAAAAATAGCCGATGGTCTTCAAAAGGTTCTCATCCTTTTCAAGAGGGTCCTGCAGTCGCTTGTGGTGGCCCTGATCCATAACCTGGAATATGAGGGAAAAGGTTGCCTCAGAATGATCTTTGGATGTTCCAAGCGTGTGAGTTAGGTTTATCCTTGCAAGGTTGAAACTCGATTCAGAATCGTCCATCTCTCGCGGAAAATTGAGACTGCTTATTCCTTCTGCCACATAGAGTAAGAAGTGTAACTAATTATGGAACAATCTTGATGGATGATAATCTCTACCTTGCTTGCTTAGTGTAGGTGCTAACCTAGAATGAATAATCAACTAGAATTTGGAAGCTAAAATTTGAAGGTAGATCATACTCTTTGTTGCTTTTCAGCGGAAAATAAATCCAGAGCCTTTACAATGCCTTCATGAGTCTAGTTACGGGCTAAAGTATACCCAAACCCGGGTAAGTCTTGCTAAGTATTAGAATACTTAGTCTTGCTAGTAACATTTTCAGGTATAATCTTCGAGAACCCCGCAGATAGTTTTGCGTGGCCAACTTCTGTTCCACATGGCTGGTCCGTGGAGTGGGATCCATCCCCGGCCGGCAGTGACCCTCCTGAGTGACACCAGGCCTTGGGCTGAGCATGGTGTCAACCTTTGCGACATATGTAGTCGCGTGTTTATTTTCCTTCCGCTGTGAACATGGACAAGCTGTTTAGCTTGTCGGTTTAAACACTGTTTGTATAAGTTTTACTTTAAGTTTTGAACAAGGTTTGTAATAATAATATTTGCATATCTGTAAAGTTAAAGTTGATGAGCTGTACTTTGATCGTAAAGTCACCTTTGTGCGAGGTAAACCTGCTTCGATCCTGTTGAACCATGGTTGTATCGGGCGGAGACCCGACAGACCAATGGGTTGTTCCGTTTGAAGTGCATTGAGTTAATATCGGCTAAATAGCAATGACTAGCGCACTTGAGCCGGAATAATTCAGATGGTTCTGCCACAGCTGGTATCAGAGCCGTAGGTTTACTTTTACATCTGGAATAGCTCTTACAAAGTGTTTTCAGGATAAAGTTGGCCAACAAATGAGTTTACAATGTACGTTGGATCCGTTAAGGTTGGTGTTTAGAACGCAAAGCCCTAGGGAAGTATATGGGGATTAACAGGTGGCTACTAGAATATGTATATATGTATAGATAGTTCTGACTTGCAGCACTACTTTCTGTCAAAAATTAAATTCATGCACAACCCAACTTTACTTCCTGTAACGACACCTACGATCGTGAGGTAAGAAGGTAAGGATCCTCAGCTAACTGGGGAGTTAGCCTTCTCATCGGTGATGCGAACCAAACGCTGTTTCTCAAGCAGTGGCCTACTTAAGATGCTGCTAATATATCAACTTAGGTTGATTATATTGGGAGTATATGGTTCGGCGCAGGGTATGGCGATCGCTGTTCATACCCCCGCATTTTGCGGTACCCCCGTGAATACATTGTTTTGATAACGTATGTTAACGTTGTCTGTACGGCGGTAATTGTACAGATGCTGTTTCTATAGCGAACAGTAATGTTTGGGGACGCTTTCATGTCGTGCTACCATGAAAGGTTCATGATATGTATATGTGGTCTTTTGCAGGTACACTAACCACGATTATGAGGTTAGGACGAGTAGGTTTTATCGACTAGTTATTAGGGAGTGTCGTATGTGTTTTGCCACCGAAATTAACCATGTAAGTCCGAACATATTCGGCAGTTGTTTTTGGTTGTGAGGACAAATAGTACGTGCATGCATAATCCATTGTCAAACAAAGGAATGCAATGTATGTTTAATTCTGTTAAGGATGAATGGTGTGTTGTTTATATCTGGAATGGGTTGATAGGATTCTCATGGTAGTTTTAAGTTGAGTATCTTAAGTACCTTAGACATCCATCTGATTTCTAGTCTTTACTGTTATCAGAATTGATTATCTCGTTCCATTTATCTTGTGATTTCTCAGCAAGGTAAACAGTCTCACCATTTGCATTCTTGTTGCAGATGGTAGCCCCTCCTAACGTCTTTTGGGATCCGGCCAGGCATTTCCATACAGATGCCTTGCACTGGGAGGGTTTCCCTCGCCTTCTCTGTGAGTCATTGCGTTCTCTCCTTTATACTGAGCCTCCACAGTACGACGCAGTGGAATATCAGGAGTAGGGTGTTCGCCGATGTCGAGTTAGAATGATTATTCCTCAGCATCCCTTCCGCTCCAAATGGCAGCCTATTGAAGTTGATGTGATGGGCTCTCGAATAGTTGACACCATTGAAGGAGCAGCATTGGAAGCCATTTATCTTTTCTGTAAGCAACATCCAGGAGAAGCTGCAGGACAGCCGATCGGTATATTTTCTACCACTGATCCTAAGGATCCAGAGTGGAACCTCAGAGTAGTCCCCGAAGGTCACAGGTTAGAAGGTTCCACGGAGGAAACACTTCGGGGTACTATGCGGTTTATGGGTGTGCAGCATCATCATCAACTGCTACTGTGTCGCGAGATGGGTCAGTTGATCAATACCGCGCGAAGTTATTATAAGAAGGCTGATAGACAAGTCACCCAAGTTGACCAACTTCGAGCTTTGGTGACCGAGAAAGATGGGATCATCGCTGCTCGAAATGAGACTACTCATCATCGGGAAGACCAAATCAATGAGATTGATGCGATAATCACCCAACGCAACACAATCATTGAGTTTCTTCAAGAACAGATCCACGACCGAATTCTCGAGGTTGATGATGCCTAAGCCCAGATCCATGAACTTCAACAGCAGCCCGCACCTCCTGCTGTACCAGCCCCCAAAGAGGAAGAAGAAGATCCTGAAGAAATCGAAGGAGTCTCCGAGATCGATTCTGAGCACGGAGATCCTGTTATCAGTCCTCATCATTCTTCCTCTGGCAGTCAGTCATCAGTGGGCAACTTTGATGACTTCTAGTTTTGGTTGAGTGGGTGACAGTCTAGGTGTACTTGGTGTAGAAAGATGTAACATAGGTACTGCGTAGTATATTTTAGATCAAGAGCCACTTGTGGTGTTATATGTGGCATGTGTACTTAGGCAATGGCTTGTAGTGGTTAAAGTGTGCTGATGTAAGATGTATGGATCACCAGTGTTTATATAGTAATCCAAACCCTACGTTCTACCATCCTACTTTATCTTTTTGCATCTGATCTGAGTGGATTGAATGGAGCATATGAATTACATTTCCATTTGGTAATTGTATATCATCTGAAATTGGAGTAAGAATATGGTTGATAAGGGATATCTCCTTTGTTTCAGATGGTTGGAGCTACTCGCGGAACCCTGGAAGGATTCCGGGCAGATCAGGCCAGTGGTTCTCAGCAACCACCACCGCCACCTCCAAATCTGGCTGAGGTTATGGCTCGACAAACAGAACTTCTCAACCAGCTTGTACAGGCTCAAATGGGCCACTTCCGTCAGCAATCCCGAGGCCAAGATGAACCCTTATCGGCCAGTTATCAAGACTTCCTCAGTACCCAGCCTCCACTGTTCCACAAGGCAGATGAACCCCTCGACGCCGATGCTTGGCTTCGTACCATCGAATCCAAGTTCGCTTTATTGTCTGCCCCATGTTCAGATGAGAACAAGGCACTTTTTGCAGCCCAACAACTTCATGGCACAGCTCGTCTGTGGTGGGATCATTTTTACGCCATGCAGCCTGCCGATCATGTCGTCACCTGGGATGAATTCCGGACCGCCTTTCGAGCACACCACATACCCGAGGGACTCATTGAGTGAAAGCTCAATGAATTTCTGAACCTGACTCAAGGAACCCGCACCGTCATGCAATACGCACAAATTTTCAACTAATTGTGCCAATATACGGGATACCATGCGGACAGTGATGCCCGCAAAAGAGATCGTTTTCGTCGAGGCCTGAACACCAAACTTAAAGAATGACTGAATTTGGTAAGGGCCGACAACTTTAATGAGTTGGTTAATATGGCCATTACTCAGGAAGATTGTATCTCAGCCCGCAGAGCAGAAAAGAAATGGAAGGCACCTATAGGGCCTGCAACTACGCAACCGTCAAGGTATCGGTTGGTCCCGAGCAATGCCCTCGAGCTCCGCCTCGAGGCAATTTGCCTGGTAGATGGGTAGCCAGACCACCTCAACCGGCCTGATTCAACCGACCACCGACACCACAATTTCAGCAGCAATCACAACAAGGTCTGCAGCCGAGTATTCCGCCTGTCAATCAAGGCAACTATCGTTGTTTCAACTGCGGAAGCCCGTCCCATTTCATCAAGGATTGCCCTCAACCTAGGAAGTCTTTCCAAGGGCAGACAAGGTCCAACCAGCAAGGGCAAGAACAAGAGGCAAGTGGTCCAGGTCCGCCAAGGAAGGGTGAACCTCACCACTCTCTCGGAACTTCCCGAAGGGACACCGATAATGACGGGTACATTTTCTATCAACCACCACCCCGTTATTGTTCTTTTTGATACTGGTACCACCCATAGCTTTGTCAGTGCAAAGTTTGGAACTAAAATAGGCCTGGATTTTTATCCCGTTAGTGGGGTATATATGATAACAACTCCTGGTGGTAGAATCTCCTCAAACCAAGTTTGTAGAAGCGTGCCAATTCAAATGGGTAAAAATCTGATGAGGACCGATTTACTATTATTAGACCTAGAAGGAATGGATGTTCTTTTAGGTATGAATTGGATGACCCAGCACCATGTGTCTTTAGATATCTCTTCTCGAACGGTGGAGATAGATTCACCTGAACACGAGCTTACCATTCTCTATCTTCCACAACCAAAGTACCTCAACTTTTGCACCTATGTTGCATCTGGGATCAAGTTAAAGGATATTCCTATTGTTTGTGAATATCCAGATGTCTTTCCAGATGATTTGCCTGGAATGCCCCCAGATAGAGATATCGAGTTTATCATAGAACTCCAACCTGGCACAGCCCCTATCTCTAAGATATTCTACCGTATGCCTCCTAACGAGTTGGCTAAGTTGAAAATCCAACTCCAAGACCTCCCTGACAAAGGTTTCATTCGTCCAAGTGCATCACCATGGGGTTGTCCAGCCTTATTTGTGAAAAAGAAAGACAACAGCTTAAGGCTATGTGTTGACTACCGTCCTCTCAATGCGGTAACTATCAAAAACAAGTATCCCTTACCCCGCATTGATATTCTCTTCGATCAGTTAGCCGGAGCTAAGGTATTCTCTAAGATAGATCTTCATTCCGGCTATCATCAAATTAAGATCCGGCCTAGTGACATTCCAAAAATAGCTTTCTCCACTCGATATGGTCTATACGAGTATCTGGTCATGTCGTTTGGTCTTACCAATGCTCCCGCCTATTTCATGTATCTCATGAATTCTGTCTTCATTCAAGAACTCGACAAATTTGTTGTGGTCTTCATTGATGACATTTTGATCTACTTCAAAAATTCAGAAGATCATGCTAAACATCTTCATATCATTCTTCAACGACTAAGAGACCACCACTTGTACGCCAAATTCTCCAAGTGCGAGTTTTGGCTAGATACTATGAAATTTCTGGGCCATACCATCTGTGGCGACGGTATATCCGTTGACCCCAGCAAAGTACAAGAAGTGATGGATTGGAAACCTCCTACATCAGTCCATCAAATCCGTAGTTTTCTTGGTCTAGCGGGCTATTATCGTCGCTTCATCCCGGATTTCTCCAGAATAGCCAAACCTATGACCGAACTACTAAAGAAAGGTGTTAAATTCTCTTGGGATCAAAAATGCGATGATGCATTCCACACTCTCAGAGATCATCTCACAACTGCTCCAGTCTTAGCTCAACCAGATGTGTCAAAACCCTTTGACATCTATTGTGATGCATCAGGAACCGGACTTGGTTGTGTACTTATGCAGGACAACCGAGTAATCGCATATGCATCATGAGCGCTTAGGATTCATGAACAGAACTATCCTACCCATGATCTTGAACTCGCAGCTATCATTCATGCCTTGAAGATCTGGAGACATCATCTCATGGGTGCGAAGTGTCATCTATACACCGATCACAAAAGCCTCAAGTATATCTTTACACAAGTAGATTTGAATATGAGGCAAAGACGCTGGCTAGAACTTATCAAAGATTACGATTTGGAAGTACACTATCATCCAGGCAAGGCCAATGTCATTGCGGATGCACTCAGTCGCAAGACACATTGCTCTTGCTTGTTTGTAGAAGCTTTCAACAAGACTCTTTGTTGGGAAATGAGAAAGCTCAATCTAGAAATCATTCCTCAAGGTGACTTAAACCATCTCTCGGTTGAAACCACACTTAAGGATAACATTGTCCTAGCTCAACAGCACAATAATGGAGTCAGAATTATTAAGCAGAAGATAACACAAGGAGAAGGGAAGTATAAATGCTTCCAAGTAGATACAAAAGGAGTATTATGGTTCAACGAACGTATCGTTGTACCTAAAGACCATAAGCTCTGTAAACAGATAATGGACGAGGCCCATCTATCCAAATTTTTTATGCACCCTGGCAGTACAAAGATGTACCAGGATCTGAAACAAAACTTTTGGTGGACTAGTATGCGACTAGAAATTGCCAAGTATGTCTCAGAATGTGATATCTGCCAAAGAGTCAAGGCAAGTCACCTGAAAACTGCTGGTATTCTTCAACCTCTACCTATTCCCTCTTGGAAATGGGAGGATATCAGTATGGACTTTATTGTTGGGTTGCCCAATACTTTTCTGAGGCATGACTCTATTTGGGTAATCATTGATCGATTAACCAAGACTGCACATTTCTTTCCCGTGCATACTACGTATAATGTCAAAAAGTATGCCGAGATTTACCTGGATCAAATTGTTCGTCTTCATGGGATACCTAAGACGATAATTTCTAATCGTGGAGCACAATTCATTGCTCAGTTCTGGGAGCAACTTCAACATGCTCTCGGAATTAAGTTAATTCGAAGCTCTGCATATCATCCTCAGACAGATGGACAAACTGAAAGGGTAAATCAGATTCTGGAAGATATGCTTAGAGCCTGTGTCCTTCAGTATGATAAGAATTGGGATAAATGCTTATCACTAGCAGAATTCTCTTACAATAACAGCTATCAGACTAGTCTCAAAATGGCCCCGTTTGAAGCATTGTACAGTCGCCGGTGCCGAACTCCTTTGAGTTGGTCACAAACCGGCGAGTGTCAAATCTTTGGACCCGACCTGGTCATTGAAGCAGAGGATAAAGTAAAGATTATCCAGAACAATTTAAAGGCAGCCCAGTCTTGATAGAAAAGCTATGCTGATATACGAAGAAGATCGTTACAGTTTCAAGTCGGAGACTTCGTATATCTTCGAGTATCTCCTACTCGAGGTATTCAAAGATTCGGCGTAAAAGGGAAACTTGCTCCTCGATACATCAGACCTTTTGAAATTCTTGAGATCTGTGGACCCGTAGCTTACCATCTCCAACTTCCTTCTCAATTAGCGGCCATCCATAACATCTTCCATGTATCCCAACTTAGGAAGTGTATTAAGATTCCTAACGAAATCATCGATTCCCAAGCCATCGAAATCGAGCCTGATCTGACCTATACAGAGCATCCTCTTAGAGTGCTGGACACTAAAGAAAGAAGCACTAGAAGAGAAACCATCAGAATATACAAGATTCAGTCGAACCATCACACAGAAGAAGAAGCAACATGGGAAACCGAATCCTATCTTCAGCATAATTTCCCAGACTTCTTCCAAGCCAACCTCCGGACTTGATCATTCAAATCTATCCTGTTCCTGAATCTCGGGATGAGATTCTTTTTAGGGGGGAAGGCTGTGACACTCAGGTAATTAGTGTTGTCACACCCTAAATTTAAGTATGGTGTTATATGCAATAAGTGGTAAAAGTGTGTTTAAAAATTTAAGTGCTAAAGGAAAAAGGGTTATTTATATAATTATATTTTAATTAAGGTCCTTTTGTGCTAAATGGGTGAACATGGAGGGTAGAATTCAAATGTATGAGGATTGTTTTGCAAAAGTCAAAAACTTATGTTTAAATCGCAAAAGTAGGTGAAACTACCCTTTGGATTTAAATGTAGTGTAATTTTAAAATAGGATTTATGCAAAGTTTAGAAATCTTGTTAAATTTCAAATTAGTTGCAAATCCTTAGCTCTTCTGTGGATGAACCTTAAAGCAAAGTTGTACATTTTGAAAAACTATACACTTTTGCTTTTGGGCTCATCTCCATTTGAGCACTGGTTGGAAAGTTATCTATACATTACAGAAGGGTCCCTGCTTTTCTCTGAAATTGCGTTTAGATCCTCCATCATCTTCCTCGAGCCCCCGAGCTCCTCTGCTTCTGCGCGCGTGCGTGACCCGCCGCCGCCGGCCGCTTCCCGAGCTTCTGCAGCTCTGCGCCGCCCGTCCATGCGTCGCCCCATCCGCATTCCACCGCCCGTGCTGCCTCCGCTATCCTCCCCTCGCCTTGCCACGTCGGGCCGCCGGAGCCGAGCGGCTGCCACGCACCCGAGGGCACGCCGGCGCCGCCCACCATCTTGAGCTCCGCCCGTGACCGCCCCCTCTCTCTCTCCCTCTCTCTCCCATCAGCTGAGCCGTGCTATCCCCTATAAAGCCGACCCGAACCCCACCTCCCCTCACCTGTTTCCTCTTCTTCCTCCTTGCGCCACCGAAGCCCGCCCGTGCTCCTCGCCGGAATTCTCCACGAGCACTCCACCCCGCCCAAATTCCAGCCGCCCACTGCTTCCCCACCTCCTCCACTAGCCCCCCCGACCTGATCCGGTCCAACCCAAGGCCCTCCTTCGCCGGAATCACCCCCACCCCGAGCCGCCTCTCACCGGAGCCACCCGAGCTCGACCTCACCGTCGACTGCCCCTTCTGCTTGATCTCCAGACCATCCAGGTACTCAGGTCGACTCCCTGCAGCTCACCGGTGCTCGTGCGCGCCTTGCTTGCTCATGTTCACCAGCCCTTCGCCGGGAACGCCGGTGACCCGACACGGCCGCTGCACCTCTCCGTCGCCGGCCGTGTTCCACCGCCACCCGTCGAGCACATCCTTCCCCAAATTGTTCCCTAGGTCTCGTAGGTCGTGCCAAGCCAGCCCCTCCCCGCCGGCGACCTCGCCGCCGGTGGGAACATGCCGGAGCCGACCGGCCGGCCGTTGTCGAGGCCGGCCAGGGGTATATTGGTGAATAGAAATCTTGTTCTAGGGACCCAAACGCAAAATACCTGAGGACCCCCCCTCGTAGATGCTTTTGTTATTTCATGTGAATAATGCTGCTGCCTTGTAAAATTCATAGAAAACTGTAGAAAAATCCAAAAATTGCAAAACTAATTTTGTTGGAAACTAGATTTCAAACCCTACAACTTTTATTAATGAAGTTTAGTTTGAAACTAAATATTTTTGAATCTATTTTTAACTTAGTGTTAAAAGGTATTTTGTACATAACTTCTACTTACTAGCTTTGTTTCTTGTGATTTTTGGTATGTAACTTCTATAAGCCATGTGTGAGCTTGTGTAAAGGTTTCAAACTTAGCACAGTTTTGTAGCTTAAATTCTTTTGAATTTGAGCAATTCAAATTTGAGATGATTTGAAATTAACTAAGCATGTTCCTTAAGCTTAATTAGTTAGATCTTTTTGTCATAATTTAATGTATTGATAATTAATCTATAATTAAATTTTCAAGACTTTATAATTCTATTTACCTCAGTTTTGAATTTAAAAATTTGAATTCAAATTCAAATGTTCTAGCTCCTGTTTTCAATAAATCCAATACTATAACCCTGACTTAAATATGAATGATAATTCAAGACTAAACCCCCTTGTTTCATGAGTTCATGTGTGTTAATTATCTGATTGCAACTTTATCATGAAATAAAGTCTTTAACTCAAGCACCATCTCAATTAAATTGTTACATATCATGTTGAACTAACGACGCTCGATGACGGAGATTACGAGTTGGTCTTGGGACAAGACCAAGGGTTTTCTGAAGACCCGATAAACGTCGCCAAGGATCTAACTGAAGCCCCGAACCAAAGTTCGGAAGTCTCTGATATTCCTGCCCCCACCCCTACTCAAGATGGCAAGCCCCAGTGCATAACCCAGTATTTCAAATTACTACATTACGCACTTCTATACTTGTATATTATATCTTGCATTAAGTCTAGGGGTTGAAATGGAACCCTAGATGCATGAATCCTAAGAACCTATGTATTGTACCCAAGTCCTTATCGACTAGATGCTTGGCTAATAGGACCGGTAAAAGTCGGGTGATTTCCTGTCACTCGTGCGATATAGGAGTTGAATGTTTACCATTCGGTAGTCACTATAAGGATGATGGACAGGATCATGTGCGGTATCATGACCTGGAAGTCTTCCCTGTCTATTTTGACAAAAGTTGTTAAGGTCACAGTGTGTGGTAGTGGTGGCTAAGCATTTGAAAGTACTAGCCACATGCCGCGAAATATGGTAAAGCGGTAAGCCTAGTACCTGAATGGCCCGGCAAATGGACATGTCTCCACCACTCGACTTTCATTTTATGTTTACACGCACCAACATGTGGGAGTACATTCTGCATGGCAGATAGGAATACGATCATGTAGTCGCGCTACAGACGTAGGTCCCGCACAATTGGTGTGCGTACGGTCCTGCAGTCGCTTGTGGTGGCCCTGATCCATAACCTAGAATATGAGGGAAAAGGTTGCCTCGGAACGATCTTTGGATGTTCCAAGCGTGTGAGTTAGGTTTATCCTTGCAAGGTTGAAACTTGATTCAGAATCGTCCGTCTCTTGCGGAAAATTGAGACTGCTTATTCCTTCTGCCACATAGAGTAAGAAGTGTAACTAATGATGGAACAATCTTGATGGATGATAATCTCTACCTTGCTTGCTTAGTGTAGGTGCTAACCTAGAATGAATAATCAACTAGAATTTGGAAGCTAAAATTTGAAGGTAGATCATACTCTTTGTTGCTTTTCAGCTAAAAATAAATCCAGAGCCTTTACAATGCCTTCATGAGTCTAGTTACGGGCTAAAGTATACCCAAGCCTGGGTAAGTCTTGCTGAGTATTATAATACTCAGTCTTGCTAGTAACATTTTTAGGTATAATCTTCGAGAACCCTGCAGATAGTTCTGCGTGGCCAACTTTTGTTCCACATGGCTGGTCCGTGGAGTGGGATCCGTCCCCGGCCGGCAGTGACCCTCCTGAGTGACACCAGGCCTTGGGCTGAGCATGGTGTCAACCTTTGCAACGTATGTAGTCGCGTGTTTATTTTCCTTCCGCTGTGAACATGGACAAGCTGTTTAGCTTGTCGGTTTAAACACTGTTTGTATAAGTTTTACTTTAAGTTTTGAACAAGGTTTGTAATAATAATATTTGCATATCTGTAAAGTTAAAGTTGATGAGTTGTACTTTGATTGTAAACTCGCCTTCGTGCGAGGTAAACCTGCTTCAATCCTATTGAACCGTGGTTGTATCGGGCGGAGACCCGACAGACCAATGGGTTGTTCCGTTTGAAGTGCGTTGAGTTAATATCGGCTAAGTAGCGATGACTAGCGCACTTGAACTGTTAATATCTGTGCTGTGTGCTTGTACCCCCGTGAGGTGGGCCCCATCATCGTTGATCCAGAAACCTTAGCGGTTACACCTTACTAATGTGATCCTTTGTAACGGTCTCGTAGTGTGCCTGCTAGTCATCTCACCTAAGGAAGTGTGATGAACAACTAGCGTAGCTCACGACTTGTGGGTAAAGTTGTGCAACCTCTCGAGAGTGTAAAACTGGTATACTAGCCGTGCTCACGGTTATGAGCGGCCCAGATCCTCCGTCTGAATAGTGGGGTTTATCTTTGGTGGTTTGGTTTGGATTTCAGTAGACTCATGATTAATTTTAATTAATTATTTCTGTAACTTGGGTTATGGTAATTCATCCGCTTGTAGAAAATAGCTTTAATAAAATTTGCCAAGACTAAAAGCTAATGCAGTTGAGTCAGCTAACCGTAAGCCTCATCATTCATGTTATACTCGTTGAGTACAAGTTGTGTACTCACACTTGCCTTCTCTACTCTTCTGTTCTTTTTGGGATATCTTCGACTGCTGCTCAGTACCAGGCGGCGTGGAGGACTACATCGGCGGACTTGACGATTTCTAGGCGTTTGTCTCCCAGCCGACGTCCCTGTGGCGCCCTGTTCTTCATGTATTCATTTTACGCTTCCACACTCCTTGAACTGATTTTTGATTCAGTTGTAATAAAGATATTCATTTACAATTTATACGCCTTTATTTCGTGATATGTGTTGTGATATCTTGATAATTCTGTCGTATATATGCGTGACTTGATCCTGGTGCATATATGATTGCTCGATTTATGTCCTTGTAAATCGGGTGTGACATATGTGAAGCTTTTAAAAACTTAAATGCAAGTATAAGGGGTATTTTTATAATTACGGAAAAAACTAGGGTTGTTTTTGCAAAATGTATTTGGATGGGGGGTAACTTCAAAACAGGTGAAGGGTTGTTTTGCAAACACATTTTTCTTACTGTAACCCCTGTAAAAAATGTATTTACCCAAAAGTTTCATTTGAAATGTATGTTTTGAATGGTGTGAAATTTGAGTAAAGTTGTGAAAATAAGGGTATTTATGTAACTTTACAAAAGTACAAGTCCTTTTATGCAAGTAGTTGAATTACAAAAGTAACTTTCAAAATAACCAAGGGCTAAAGTGTAAGAATGCAAGTAATCATGACATTGCATGAAAACTTACAATCAGGTCCAAAATTATAAGAAATTTACCTTAATAAGGACAAAACTTTATTAAGTTTGATTTGAGTGCAAAGTTGTAAAATAAAGCATTGTACTTTAGGTTTTTGAACTTGAACCCTAAAGCAATGTTGTAGGGTTTGAAAAATTATACAACTTCTATTTTGATCATTTTCTCATTAGGGTTTTGGATTAGTGGGAAATCTTACTTTACAGTATGGTCCCTGGACTTTCTATTTTTTGCAAATGAGTCCCTCGGACCCCCCCTCTCTTCTTCTTCCTCTGACGCTCCCCCTGCTCTGCTCCTCTATTGCAGCACCGCCGCCGCCGTTTCCGGCCGCCCCTCGACACCTCCTGCTTCCCCTCGCCTCCACGCGTCGCCCCGACATCTTCCCGCCGCTCGCCGCCCCTCTGCTGGCCGTCCTTGCGCGTGCCACGACCGCCAGGAGCGCTGCCCGGTCGCCAGCTCGCCGCCACCGGGGCAAGGACCCGAGTGACCCCTCTTGGCTTCTTTCGTTCTGCCCATGACCTTCTCCAGCTCCTGCCCGACTCATTCTTGCTCTTTCTCCTTCTGCACAGCGCCCTATACCCCCGAACACCACCGCCACCCTTTCCTCCCGTCCGGTGAGCTACTGGCCGCCGTGGGTCGCCGCTGTCGATCGCCCATTGCCCCCACCGACCCCCTAGCGAGCTTCCCCATCACTTGCTCATGCTCACCAGCCCCTAACCGCCATCGAATTCCCGCCGAAGCCCCCCCGTCGCCATTGACCCTTCCGCCGCCGCCTCGGGTCACCGTGGGGAGTACCCCTCCAGCCATCGTCCGCCCACTACAACCCCCTGGCAAGCTTCCTTGCCACCCACTGAACCTCTCCAGCCCCACCTCGCCGTCCTTCCTGCACTGGAACCTCGCCGCCGTCGAGCTCCTCCTTGCCGCCGTTCTACTTGCCGCGGGAAGCCACCCTCGCCCGTTCTCCTCCCCAACCAAGGCTACCCCAAGGTTCTCCATGACCCACTAGATCTTCCTAGCACCTTCACCCTCGCCGCCGGTGACTGAAGTTGCCCGAATTCGGCCGTCCTCCTCCCCTATCCACCGTTCAATCTGGCCAGGGACTACATTGCGAAGATCGAAATCTTTTTAGGGTCTTTAGTGCAAAACTCAGGGGCCTATCTGTAGTATTTTGTTTCAACTCTAGTTTACAAATTAGTGAACTTCGAAATTCCATAGCAATTTGTAGGAAATTCATAAAAATACAAAACTAGTTTTGTTTGAATCCTTAAGTCACAATCTACAATTTTTATGCTGTGATCTTTAGTTGAATGTATTTGAATTGTGATCTAGGTTAAATATTAGGAAATGAGTGTTTTATTTGTATCTCATGTTATATGCATGTGTTGTAGCTGAATTTTGAAACTTAGTTTGTATGTCCCATTTGTAGCTCTGTGTAAAAGTTTCGAGTTCTTTACTGCTCAATTGCTTAGAAATTTGAGTACCTTTGTTATATGTTGATGAAATTTTTAGATTTTATTGAAGGATGCTTGTGATAGTGTTTGTATCTTAAATTTATACCCTAGCTTCCTTTTTGCATGTGTAATCTATATTAAAAGTATTAGGATTAGAGGTAGGCTATACACCAAGTTATGGGCTTATGATTGTTTTCAAAGATAATTCATTTATGCTAGTTCTTGCTTATGAAAAATTATGAAAATATTTTGGGGTGTTGCTCTTGAGTAGTGTAACCTGTTCACAAAATTTCAGAAAAAGATCTTGTATATATCTGCAGTTATTAATAACTCTTAATCTATTAGTGCTGTTTTTTTATTTTTGTGGCATAGTTTCTGTGAAGATAAAATCTTGATAAATTTACAGTACCTGAGACATAGCTTTATCTGTAGTTGATAAAAGTTTCAACCTCAGTGCTATAGTACTTTATTCTATAAAAATGAAATATGTTCTAGGTGCTAACTGTTTGCAATAACTATTCTGATTTATTTACTGCATAAAATGTTTTGAAAATTTTAGGGTAATTTTGATTCTGTTTGTTCTATTTGTGATAATCTTTGTAGCATCAGATCTTAATCTTAAGATCAGATGTTTATAGTTTATAAACCATATCTATTAGGTTAAAATGAAACCAGCCCTAGTTATTTTACATAGTTAAACCTGTTGTTTAGTGTAGCTAATTAAGTTAGTCTATACTTGATAAATGACTGCCCAGTAGAAGAGTGAATGATATATTTGGTAAATGGAATGTTTTTCGTTTTGCATTGTTGATAAGTTTGATAGTCTTAGCTCATATTTTTGTGATAGACATGTATGATGTTTAGCTAACCCTTTCACACGAGTGCTCATGCCCTGCTATCGTGACCTTGTCCTTGTCTGGTTTGCAATCTTTTAGGGCCCCTTTCTGTATCAAAATTCTTAGTTACCCCTCTCTGTCAGCACACTTCTATCGGCCGATTTATCGGCTGAGATATTTGGCCACAAACCCCTCAGCTATACACCCATAGAACACACCCCTATCGGCCACATGCCTTTTGGCTGCGCGTCTGGAAGACACCCATCGGCTATATGCCTACCCACCACACGCCCTCTTTAGCTACACATCTATCAGCACAAGCCCATCAGCCACATCCTTTTTAGTCTAGTTCCGTGCTTGTGGTCTCATCAGCCTAGTCCGATATTAGTGTTATATTCCACCTGGTTCTTGTACCGAGTTCGGTTTAGATGACCCCATCGGCTGTACGTCAATCGATTGTTGTACTAACGTAATCAAGCCGATGCAACCACACCTAGTTACCTAGGATAACACTTAAGCACATCTCAGTTAGGCACAGTTAGTGCAAAGTAGGACAATCAGCTACACGGCTGATATGCCCCATTAGATATAGGAGAACATTAAGGATGAAAACCGGCTACACAGCTGACCAACCAATCGGCTGAATACGCCGAGACACAGACCGTACGGATACATAGTTCGACTAGTCTACCAATGCACCATCGGCTAGTTACTCGCACTAATCAACTAGCTATGCTGATACATCACTCGACTAGTTCTACCCGATGTGTAAATCGGCTAATGTGCCGATGCACTAAATCGGCTAGTATGCCGATTCACAGATCGACTAGTACACGTACACAAATCGGCTCAGCCGATGTTCACTAATTAGCTAATTTTGCTGAAGCATGGATCGGCTATGCTGATACGCACGCGATCGGCTAGATACACCGATACTCACACAGATTAGTTAAGACACAGCTGGTTTAGGAAACACCCCTCTGCTAAAATAATCGATACCTTCATCGATCAATTAGGAAGTCGATGCACCAATCAATCGGCTACACGGGCCAAAGTACACAACCCTAGATCAGTAAGATAGCACAGTCGACATGCCTCTGTTAGGCACAACCAAGGCACATCAATCGGCTAAACCTGATGCACCCTCATCGACTAAGGCAAGCTAATGCACCAACCAATCAGCTAAACAAAAACATGCTGATAACTAGATCTAATCAGCAAGATCCTTCCTTGTTCTATCCTTAAAGCACTGTACCTTTGACATTCCTATCCATATCAGCCAATTTGACCCCAGGTGAACTCAAATCGGCTAATCTCTTCTGCTCATATATAGAGACCGCTCCTGCCGATTTCTCTTCCAAACAGAAATTAGTAGATTTCCTAAAACTATGTAGATAGCTCCCTTCTTTACCAATTCTATCGTCTGAACCCCTGTTGTTTCCAATCGGCTCTGTTGTAATCTTCAACAAATAGCCGATTTTAGTTAGTTGTCCACCTAAAGCTCTATCCAAGTTTAGTTTCAGGTCTTTTTGGTTGTTATATAAGTAATATGTTAAATGAGTGTTGGATTGCAACTTTATCGTGAATTAAGATAGTTTTATGTGCACACTTTGAATGTAATGTTGCATTGCATGTAGATACAACTACTTCCGCAAACAGTACCTACAAGATCTCCCAGGAGTCTGCAGAGAATGTTTTTGAAGACCAAATGAACGTCACCAAGGGATTATCTGAAGCCCCGAACCAAAGTTTGGAAGATAATAATACTAACATCCCTGACTCCAGCCCCACCAATAAAGGCAAGCCCCAGTGCATAACCCAGTATTTTAAATTACTACATTTATGCAATCTTATACATAAATAGCATATCTTGCATTAAGTCTAGGAGTTGAAATGGAACCTTAGATGCATAAATCCTAGGAACCTATGTATTGTGCCTGAGTCCATATTGAATAGATGCTCTGCTAATAGCACCGGCAGAAGTCAAGTGATTTCCTGTCACTCACGCGATATAGGAATTGATTGCTTACAATCCTGCAATCACTATAAGGATGACGGACGGGGTTTCGTGCAGTATCATGGAAAGGAATGATACCCCGTCTGTGTTGATGAATTTGGTTAAGGTCGTAGTGTGTGGTAGTGGCAGTTAAGCGTTTGAAAGTACTAGCCACATGCCGTGAAATATGGTAAGCGGCAAGCCTAGTAATCAATCGGCCCGGGAAGTGGACTCATCCCCCACCACTCGACTTTTATTTTATGTTTACATGCACCGACGTGTGGGAGTACATTCTGCAGAGCAGACGGGAATATGATCATACAGTCGCGCTGTAGACGTATGTCCTGCACATTGATGTGCGTATGGTCCTGTAGTCGCTTGTGGTGGCATTGTTCCACAACATGGAATGAAAGGCAAACGGTTGCTTCGGAATGACCTGTTGGTGTTCCAAGTGTGTGAGTTAGGTTTACCTTGCAAGGGTTAAAATTCAATTCAGAATCGTCCGTTTCTCGTGGAGATTGAGACTGCTTAATACTTCTGCCACATAGAGTAATAAGCGCAATCTTATGATGAGTAATACTGAGGTATGCTTTTAAAAGACTCTACCTTGCTTGAGTAGTTATAGGTGCTTACCTAGAATGGTTAAAGGAAATAGGATCTGAAAGCTAAAATATGAAATTAAGTACCTACTTTTTATTGCTTTTCAGCTGAGACAAAACCTAAAACCCCATTAAAGCCGTCATGGTCTAGTTATGGGCTAAGTATACCTAATCCCGAGTAAGCCTTGCTGAGTATTAGAATACTCAACGTTGCAATATGATTTTATTTCAGGTAATGTCCCTGAAGTCCCTACCCTTCCCATGCCTTGGCCCTATGCTCTGCCTGATGGTTGGTCCGTGGAATGGGACCCGTCCCCGGCCAACACTGATCATACCAAGTCATGTCATGCCAGGGCTTAGCATGATGTCCGTATGATGTCCGTACTGGCGACGTGTATAGTTGTCGTATTTTAAATTCCGCTGCCGTGAACTTGAAACTTTAAAACTGGTTTGTAATAATTTCTATCAGTTTGGAACTTATGATACTTTTGAAAACTCTTGTAATATAAATGCCTGTGATGTAAAATATGATGGCGATTGTATCTCTGGACTCGCCTTCGTATGAGGTACCTTGTTTGATCCTGCTTTCGGTGGTTTATCGGGACGTTACCTGACAGGCCAAGGGGTTACACCGTTTGAAGTACGATTGGAGCACTTGAGCCGGTGTAATTCAGGTTGGTTCTGCCACAGCTGGTATTAGAGCTAACAAGGGTACCCTGGAGATATGAATTGCCTTAAAAATACTTTTAGTATAAAAATTGGACCAACAACTTATTTTGTAAAACTACGTTGGGTTCGTTAAGGATTGTGCTTAGTACGTAAAGCCCTAGGGTGATATTTAAGCGAATTAGAGGTGGCTATAGTATATATATATAACTCTAACTACCAGCATTACTTTTCTGTCCAAAACTTAAATTCATGCAAAACCCAACTTTACTTTCTGTAACGACACCTTCGATGGTGAGGTAAGAAGGTAAGGATCCTCAGCTAACTGGGGAGTTAGCCTTCCCATCGGTGATGCGAACCGAACGCTATTTCTCGAGCAGTGGCCTACTTGAGATGCTGGCAATGTACCAACTTTGGTTGACTATATTGGGAGTATATGGTTAGGCGCAGGGTATGAACAGCAATACCCCCGTATTTTGCGGTACCCCATGAATACATTGTTTCGATAACGTATGCTAACATTGCCTGTACGACGGTAATTGTAGATATTGTTTCTATAGTGAACAGTAATATTTGAGGACGCTTTCATGACATGCTGGCATGAAAGGTTCAGTATATACATATTGTGTTTTCTGTAGGTATGCTAACCACGATTCGATAGGTTCTGAATGGTTAGGATCTGTCGACTAGACATTATAGGGAGAGACGTATCTATATGATGCCACCGTAATTAACCACGTAAGACCAATATTACTTGGTAGTTATTTTTGTTTGTGAGGACGTGTAGTACGTGCATGCATATTTAAAACATTGAATGGAAGTGATCTTTGAGTTTAAAACTTGTATATATGCTTCTTTTAAGGATGTCTAGAGTGACTTAAAGTGTTGGAGTGTTGTTTTGGAACAGTGCGCTTAGGTTAAGACTTGCTTTTTATAAGTTTATGATGATAGGTACACCAGTCCCAATACCAAACCCCCAATTCTTGTTTTCCTGAATCTCAGGATGAGATTCTTTTAGGGGGGAAGGCTGTGACAGTTCAAGTACTTGTAGGCTAGGCACATTATTTGTTAGTGTGAAGTATGTGCTTGTTAGTGTAAAGCTTGTGTGTGTTTATGTGAAGCTTTTAAAAACTTAAATGCAAGTATAAGGGGTATTTTTATAATTACGGAAAAACTAGGGTTGTTTTTGCAAAATGTATTTGGATGGGGGGCAACTTCAAAACAGGTGAAGGGTTGTTTTGCAAACACATTTTTTTACTATAACCCCTATAAAAAATGTATTTACCCAAAAGTTTCATTTGAAATGTATGTTTTGATTGGTGTGAAATTTGAGTAAAGTTGTGAAAATAAGGGTATTTATGTAATTTTACAAAAGTACAAGTCCTTTTATGCAAGTAGTTGAATTACAAAAGTAACTTTCAAAGTTACTAAGGGCTAAAGTGTAAGAATGCAAGTAATCATGACATTGCAGGAAAACTTACAATTAGGTCCAAAATTATAAGAAATTTACCTTAATAAGGGCAAAACTTTATTAAGTTTGATTTGAGTGCATAGTTGTAAAATAAAGCATTGTACTTTAGGTTTTTGAATTGAACCCTAAAGCAATGTTGTAGGGTTTGAAAAATTATACAACTTCTATTTTGATCATTTTCTCATTAGGGTTTTGGATCAGTGGGAAATCTTACTTTACAGTATGCTCCCTAGACTTTCTGTTTTTGCAAACGAGTCCCTCAGACCCCCCTCCCTCTCTTCTTCTTCCTCTGACGCCTCCTGCTCTGCTCCTCTATTGCAGCACCGCTGCCACCATTTCCGGTCGCCCCTTGACACCTCCTGCTTCCCCTCGCCTCCACGCGTCGCCCCGACATCTTCCCGCCGCTCGCCGCCCCTCTGCTGGCCGTCCCTGCGCGTGCCACGATCGCCAGGAGCGCTTCCCGGTCGCCAGCTCGCCGCCGCCGGGGCAAGGACTCGAGCGACCCCTCTTGGCTTCTTTCCTTCTGCCCATGACCTTCTCCAGCTCCTGCCCGACTCATTCTTGCTCTTTCTCCTTCTGCACAGCGCCCCGTACCCCCAAACACCACCGCCGCCCTTTCCTCCCGTCCGGTGAGCTACTGGACGCCGTGGGTCGCTGCTGTCGATCGCCCATTGCCCCCACCGACCCCCTAGCGAGCTTCCCCATCACTTGCTCATGCTCACCAGCCCCTAACCGCCATCAAATTCCCGCCGAAGCCCCCCCGTCGCCATTGACCCTTCCGCTGCCGCCTCGGGTCACTGTGGGGAGTACCCCTCCGGCCATCCTCCACCCACTACAACCCCCTAGCAAGCTTCCTTGCCACCCACTGAACCTCTCCAGCCCCACTTCACCACCCTTCCCACACCGGAACCTTGCCGCCGTCGAGCTCCTCCTCGCCGCCGTTCTGCTTGCCGCGGGAAGCCACCCACTGCCCGTTCTCCTCCCCAACCAAGGCTACCCCAAGGTTCACATAGAGTAACAAGCGCAATCTTATGATGAGTAATACTGAGGTATGCTTTAAAAAGACTCTACCTTGCTTGAGTAGTTATAGGTGCTTATTTAGAATTGTTGAAGGAACTAGAATATGAAAGCTAAAATATGAAATTAAGGACCTACTTTTTATTGCTTTTCAGCTGAGATAAAACCTAAAACCCCATTAAAGCCTTCATGGTCTAGTTATGGGCTAAGTATACCTAATCCCGAGTAAGCCTTGTTGAGTATTAGAATACTCAGCCTTGCAATATGATTTTATTTCAGGTAATGTCCCTGAAGACCCTACCCTTCCCATGCCTTGGCCCTATGCTCTGCCTGATGGTTGGTCCGTGGAATGGGACCCGTCCCCGGCCAACACTAATCATACCGAGTCATGTCATGCCAGGGCTTAGCATGATGTCCGTATGATGTCCGTACTGGCGATGTGTATAGTTGTCGTATTTTAAATTCCGCTGCCGTGAACTTGAAACTTTAAAACTTGTTTGTAATAATTTCTATCAATTTGGAAGTTATGCTACTTTTAGAAACTCTTGTAATATAAACGCTTGTGATGTAAAATGTGATGTAAAATATGATGGCGAGGTACCTTGTTTGATCCTGCTTTCGGTGGTTTATCGGGATGTTACCCGATACGCCAAGGGGTTACACCGTTTGAAGTACAATTGGAGCCCTTGAGAGAGAGGACTTGCGTACTTGAACCGGTGTAATTCAGGTTGGTTCATCCACACCAACAACCGCCACCAGCCCCGCCAAATCTAGCAGAAGTCATGGCCTGACAGACAGAACTTTTGAACCAGCTAGTGCAGGCTCAGATGGGCCAATTTCATCATGAGTCCCGAGGTCGTGATGAACCCCCATCGGCTAGTTACCAAGATTTTCTCAGCACTCAACCCCCACTATTCCATAAAGCTGATGAGCCCCTTGATGCTGATGCATGGCTCCGCACTATAGAGTCTAAGTTCACATTGTTATCTGCACCATGCTCAGACACAAACAAGGCACTCTTTGCGGCTCAACAACTTCGTGGCACTGCCCGCATATGGTGGGACCATTACTACTCCATGTAGCCGGCTGGTCATGTTGTCACATGGGACGAATTCCGAACCACTCTCAGAGCGCACCACATTCCAGAGGGACTTATTGAGCGAAAGCTCAATGAACTCCTGACCTTGACTCAGGGAACCCGCACAGTTCTGCAATATGCACAAGTCTTCAATCACCTGTGCCAATACGCAGGATATCATACGCGGGTTATCATGCGGACACTGATGCCCGTAAGCGAGATCACTTCCGTCGAGGCCTAAACACAAAGATTAAAGAACGGTTGAACGTGGTAAGGGCCGACAACTTCAATGAATTGGTCAATATGGCCATTACCCAAGAAGACTGCATAACAGCCCACCGGGCAGAAAAGAAATGGAAGATACCCACTGGACCCTCGAACATGCAGCAGCCAAGGTATCGGTTGGTCCAGAACCCTGCTACCCGAGCACCGCCCTGGAACAATCTACCAGGCAGATGGGTAGCCAGGCCACCCCAGCAGGCTCGATTCAATCAGCCACCGACACCACAATCCCAACAGCAACAGCAGCCAGGCCCGAGGCTGAGCTTTCCGCCATCCAATCAAGGAAACAACAACTATCATTGTTTCAATTGTGGCAGCCCGTCCCATTTCATTAAGGATTGCCCTCAACCCAGAAGATCTTTCCAAGGGCAAACATCCGGCTCAAACAACAAGGGCAAGGGCAAGAAGCAGATGGTACAAGTCCGCCAGGGGAGGGTGAACTTCACAACTCTCTCCGAACTCCCCGAGGGTGCGCCAATAATGACGGGTACTTTCTCCATAAACCATCAACCCGTGATTATACTTTTTGATTCTAGTGCAACCCATCGTTTTATCAGTTCAAAGTGTGGAACAAAAGTAGGTCTGGATTTCTATCCTACTAAGGGAGCCTATATGATAGCGACTCCTGGCGGTAAAATTTCATCAAATCAAATCTATAGAAAGGTGCCAATTCAGTTGGGTAGCAATCTGATAAAAACAGATTTACTATTATTGGACCTAGAAGGAATGGATATCCTCCTAGGCATGGATTGGATGACTAGGCACCGAGTATCATTAGACATCTCTTCTCGAGCCATGGAGATAGATTCACCCGATCATGACACTACTATTCTCTATTTTCCACAACGGGAGTGCAACAACTCTTGTGCCTATGCTGTAGAAGGAATTAAGTTAAAGGACATCCCTATTGTTTGCGAGTACCTTGATGTTTTTCCAGAAGATTTGCCTGGAATGCCCCCGGACCGGATATTGAATTTGTCATAGAATTACAACCCGGAATAGCCCCCATATCTAAGAGGTCTTATCGTATGCCACCCAATGAGCTGGCAAAATTAAAAATCCAAATCCATGACTTCCTTGATAAGGCTATGTGTAGATTATCGTCCCCTCAATGCGGTGACCATAAAAAATAAGTATCCTCTGCCCCGCATTGACATTCTATTTGGTGAGTTAGCCGGAGCCAAGGTATTCTCTAAGATTGACCTCCGCTCCGGATATCATCAAATCAAGATCAGGCCGAATGACATTCCAAAAATAGCCTTTTCTACTAGATATGGACTCTACAAATATCTGGTCATGTCGTTTGGTCTTACCAATGCCCCAGCATACTTCATGTATCTCATGAACTCTATCTTCATGCAAGAACTTGATAAATTCGTAGTGGTCTTCATTGATGACATTCTGATCTACTCTAAAAATCTGGAAGATCATGCGAAACATCTCCATATTATTCTTCAGAGATTAAGAGACCACCACTTGTACGCAAAATTCTTCAAATGCAAGTTTTGGCTGGATACTGTTAAATTTCTGGGTCACACCTTCTCCAGTGACGGTATATCCGTTGATCCCATTAAAGTTCAAGAAGTATTAGACTGGAAACCTCCTACATCAGTCCATCAGATCCGCAGTTTTCTTGGTCTAGCTAGCTACTATCGTCGTTTCATTCTTGACTTCTCAAGAATAGCCAAGCCCATGACTGAACGACTAAAGAAAGGAGTTAAATTCTCCTGGGATCAAAAATGTGAAGATGCATTCCACACCCTCAGAGCACATCTTACTACTGCTCCAGTTCTAGCTCAACCAGATGTTTCAAAACCTTTTGACATCTATTGTGATGCTTCGGGAATCGGACTTGGTTGTGTGCTTATGCAAGACAACCGAGTGATTGCTTACGCATTGCGAGCACTCAGGACTCATGAACAGAACTATCCTACTCATGATCTTGAACTCGCAGCTGTCATCCATGCACTTAAGATGTTGAGACATCATCTGATGGGTACAAAGTGCCATATCTATACTGACCATAAAAGCCTCAAGTACATCTTTACGCTAGCAGATTTAAATATGAGGCAAAGACGCTGGCTAGAGCTTATCAAAGATTATGATCTAGAAGTACATTATCATCCAGGCAAGGCCAATGTCGTGGCGGATGCACTTAGCCACAAGGCGCATTGCTCTTGCTTATCTGTTGAGGCTTTAAGTGAGACTCTTTGTTGGGAGATGAGAAAGCTTCATCTAGAGATCATTCCCCAAGGTAGCTTGAACCATCTCTCAGTTGAAGCTACGCTTAAGGATAACATCGTTCTGGCACAACAGCGTGACAAAGGGGTCAGAATCATCAAGCAGAAGTTAGCACAAGGAGAAGGAAAGTACAAGTACTTTCGAGTAGATCATGAAGGGGTTCTATGGTTCAACGAGCGTATCGTTGTACCCAAGGACCATAAGCTTCATAAACAGATATTGGACGAGGCTCATTTGTCCAAATTCTCCATGCACCCTGGTAGTACCAAGATGTACCAGGATCTGAAACAGAACTTTTGGTGGACTTGCATGAAGCAAGAAATCGCAAAGTATGTTTTGGAATGCGACATTTGCCACAGGATTAAGGCCAGTCATCTAAGGACTGCTGGTATTCTTTAACCTCTACCCATTCCCTCCTGGAAGTGGAAGGCTATCAGCATAGATTTTATCATTGGCTTACCTAACACCTCTCTAAGGCATGACTCTATTTGGGTAATCGTTGATCGATTAACAAAAACTGCCCATTTGCTTCCAGTGCATACTACTTAGAATGCCAAAAAGTATGCTGAGATCTATTTAGATCAAACCGTTCGTCTCCATGGAGTGCCTAAGATGATCATTTTTGATCATGGAGCACAATTCATCGCTCGGTTCTGCGAGCAACTTCAATATGCTCTTGGAACTAAGCTAATCCGAAGCTCCGCATATCATCCTCAGACAGATGGACAAACAGAAAGGGTAAATCAGATTCTAGAAGATATGCTTAGAGCCTGCGTACTTTAGTATGACCAGAATTGGGATAAATGCTTGTCAAAGCATTATACGGTCGCCGTTGCTGAACTCCTTTGAGTTGGTCACAAACCGGCGAGCATAAAATTTTTGGACCCGACCTTGTCAGTGAAGCAAAGGAAAAGATAAAGACTATTCAGAATAATCTAAAAGCAGCCCAATCTCGACAGAAAAGCTACGCTGATATACGAAGGAGACCATTACAGTTCCAGATTGGAGACTTCATGTATCTTCGAGTATCTCCTACTCGGGGTATTAAACGGTTCGGCATAAAAGGAAAACTTGCCCCTCGATACATTAGACCCTTTGAAGTCATCAAAATTTGTGGACCCGTAGCTTATCGTCTTCAACTTCCTCCTCAATTAGCGGCCATTCATGATATATTCCATATATCTCAACTTAGGAAGTGTGTCAAAGTTCCTACCGAGATCATCGATCCCCAAGCCATCGAAATCGAATCTTATCTAACTTATATCGAACATCCAATCAGAGTGCTAGACACCAAAGAGTGAAGCACTAGAAGAGAAACTATTAAGATGTTCAAAATTCAGTGGGATCATCATACTGAAGAAGAAGCAACTTGGGAAACCGAATCATATCTCCAACGAAACTTTCCGGATTTCCTTCAAGCCAACTCCCAAATCTGATCGTCCAATTCCATTCTATTCCGGAATCTCAGGACGAGATTCTTTTTAGGGGGGAAGGCTGTGACATTCAGGTACTTAGGATTAAAACACACTAGATGCTAGTAGAAAGTATGTAAGTTTGATCTTTTGTATGTGTGCTAAGACTTGAATGCAAATGGAAAAGGGTATTTGTGTAATGCTGGAAAATTTAGGTCTTTTAGTGTAAAATGGGTGAGAATGGGAGGTAAAATCAAAACTGTGACACTCAGGTAATTAGTTAGGTTATACCTTAGATTTTAAGCATGCTTGTATGTTCAAAGTTTGGCAAAAATGTACTTTATGTATGAAATGTTATGAAAGAAAGGATGTTTATGTAATTAATATTAATTAAAGGTCCTTTTATGCAAAATGGATGGGGAATGAGGGAAAAGTTTAAAAGCATAAGGGTTATTTTGCAAAAAGTAATATCAGTGGTTAAATTTCAAAAAATATGTATGAAATTACCATAGGGTGTATGTGTAAAAGTAATTTTACTTAGGGATTTACATAAAATATGAAATCATTACTAAGTCTATTCTATTTCCAAAACTATTGCTCAAATGTAGATGAACCTTAAAGAGAAGTTGTAGAGTTTGAAAAACCATGCACTTTTGATTTTTGGACCATCTTCATTTGAGCATTGGTTTAAAAGTTACAAGCCCTTTACAGTAAGGCCCCTGTCTTTCTCTGAAATTACGGATCAGTCCTTGAGTCAGTTCACCCCTTCTTCCTCCCTGCGTTCTGCCCCCCCCCTGCTCTGCCTCCCCTGCTTTTCTGCCGCCGGAGTTATGAGCCGCCCTGGCTCACCGCCGGCCATCTCCCCTGCCCTCCCCCATCCACGCGTCGCCTGCTGTTTGGCCACCGCTCTACTCCCCCCCTTGCTGGCGCCCCGCCCGTGTGCCACGACCCTGCGCGCTGTCTGCATTGCTCGCCGGCGCCTCTCCTGCCGCCGCCGCAAGACCCCGCGGCAAGCCTTATCCCCTCCTCTCTCTTCTGCCCTACGGCGCCAGTGAGCCGCCACCACCCCGTTCGGCTATAAAAGGACCGCCCAGGGCACCTTGCGCGCGTACAGAACCGCCGCTCCTCCATTGCCGCCGCCGCGAAGCTCGGGTCGCCGTGGAACTCCCTCCTCCGTTCCTTTCCTCCCCAAATTGACCGCACCGTGAGCTCCCCCGTGCCCTACAGAACCTCCCCAGCCAGTCCTCTCCCACCTCCGCCCACCGGAACTACCCCGCCGCCGTGCGCCTCCGGCCACCGGCTCGGCCCACCGCGGGTAGCCCTCCTCCGACCGCCTTGACCCCCTCCGAGACCACCCACAGGTAGCCCAAGGCCCCCTCGTGCTCCCCCTCTCTTTTCCCCTCACCGCCGGCGACCTCACCGGCCGGAATTTGGCCGGGCAGGAGCTTCCTCACCGCCGGCCATGGCCCTGGGCTTGATTGCTCACTGCGTTTTCTTTTCAGGGGGTTAACTGTAAAGTGCAGGGACTAGTGTGTAAGAGATGCTTGTTATTTCATGTGAGAACCTTTTCTGCCTTGTAAAATTCATAACAATTCACAGAAAAATCTAAAAATAGTGAAACCAACTTTGTTAGAAAGTAGATTTCAAACTCTATGACTCTTGTTAATAGAGTTTAGTCTGAAATAAAATATCTCTACATGTATTTTGAATTTAATGATAAAGGGTAAAATACACTCAATCTTGATATTTCATGTTCTTTTGTTCTTCTTAAAAGTATAATGTGAATGATTGATGAACTCTAGTTAACTTGTGTTAAGTTGCAAACTTAAATTTGATTTAAATTTAACTTCTCTTATTCGAACTTTCAAATTTGAAATATTAAATAAACTTATTATATAACCTCTTCTAAATTAACACCATTATTAGTCTCTAATGTGATACTTTATAATCAAATTTCTATAATCTTTGATTTAAAAGTTTTTAATTTAAATTTGGGTTCATTTCAAATCTAATTTAAATGTTTTAGTTCCTATTACAATAAATTCTACCATATCTTTATAAACAGTATTTCAAATCTAAACCCTCTCTATTCTATGCATGTTTGTGTGCTAATTGGGTGAGTTATAATATTTGAAACGTGAAATTCCAAATTTAAATTTCACCTTATTTACTTTATTGCATCTCATATAGAATCAACGGTACTCGACGACGGGGATTACGAACTGGTCTTAGGGCAAGACCAAGGCTTTCCAGAAGATCCAGCACAAGTCGTCGAAGGGTTAACTGAAGCTCCGAACCCGAGTTCGGAAATCCCTGACACTCCTACCCTCACCCCCACTCCAGAAGGCAAGCCCCGGACATATCCCACTACTTTATTTACACTGTAATCTATGTCTATCTATATTATATCTTGCATTAGGTCTAGGAGTTGAGGTGAAACCCTAGATGCATGAATCCTAGGAATCCAATGTAATGCTCCCGAGTCCTTATCGGATAGATGCTCCGCTAATAGGACCGGTAGAAGTCGAGTGATTTCCTGTCACTCGCGCGATATAGGAGTTGCATGTTTACATTACTGCAACCACTATAAGGATGACGGACAGGGTCATATGCTGTGTCATGACCTGGAAGTTTACCCTGTCTGTTTCGGTAAAAAGTTTTAAGGCCGAAATGTTTGGTAGTGGTGGCTAAGTTTTTGAAAGTACTAGCCACATGCCGCGAAATATGGTAAGCGGTAAGCCTAGTACCCGATTGGCCCGGCAAATGGACGCGCTCCCACCACTCGACTTTTATTTTATGTTTACACGCACCGACGTGTGGGAGTACGTTCTGCAAGGCAGACAGGAATACGGGTTTTGTAGTCGCGCTACAGACGTATGTCCTGTACACATTGGGTGTGCGTACGGTCCTGCAGTCGCTTGTGGTGGCCCCGATCCATAACCCGGAATATGAGGGAAACGGTTGCTTCGGAATGCCCTGTTGGTATTCCAAGCGTGTGTGTTAGGTTTACCTTGCAAGGATAAATTCGATTCGAATCATCCGCCTCTCACGATGCTTGAGACTGCTTATCCCTTTTACCACATTGAGTAAGAAGTGAACTAATGATGGATAAACTTGATGGATGATAATCACTACCTTGCTTGTTTAGTCTAGGTGCTAACCTAGGATGGCTAATCAAACTAGAATCCGGAAGCTAAAACTTAAAAGTAGTTCATACTCTCTGAAGCTTTTCAGCTGAAAATAAACCCAGAGCCTTACAAAGCCTGCATGGGTCTAGTTACGGGCTAAGTATACCCAGCCCCGGGTAAGCCTTGCTGAGTATTAGAATACTCAGCCTTGCTAATGTCTTTTCAGGTATAACCTACGAGAACCCCACGGACAACCTTGGGTGGCCAACGTCCGTTCCGTTTGGCTGGTCCGTGGAGTGGGACCCGTCCCCGGCCAGCACAGACCCTCCGGAGTGACACCAAGCCCTGGGCTAAGCTTGGCGTTCGCCTTCGCGACGTGTGTAGTCGCGTAAAACTTTATCTTCCGCTGTGAGTTTAGACAAGCTGTTACGCTTGTCAGTTTGAACATGATTGTATAAATTTACTTCTCTTGAACTCGTTTTGTAATAATATATATATATATGGCTGTAAATTAAAGTTGATGAGCTATTCTGTGATGTGAACTCGCCATCGTGCGAGGTAAACCTGCTTCGATCCTGCTGAACCGTGGTTGAATCGGGCGGAGACCCGACAGACCAAAGGATTGTTCCGTTTGAAGTGCGTTAAGCTGATTGCAGTTGTACAGCGATCAATAGCGCACTTGAGCCGGAATAATTCGAGCGGTTCTGCCATAGCTGGTATCAGAGCTATAGGTTTATCTTTACATCTGGAATAGCTCTTAAAAGGTGTTTTCTGGATAAAAGTTTGCCAACAAATGAGTTTACCAAATACGTTGGATCCGTTAAGGTTGTGCTTAGAACGTAAAGCCCTAAGGGTTTATATGGGAAAGTATCAGGTGGCTAATGGTATCTATATATGTATAGATAGATCTGACTTGCAGCACTACTTTCTGTCAAAACTTAAATTTCTGCACAACCCCAACCTTACTTCCTGTAACGACATCTACGAACGGAGGTAAGAAGGTAAGGATCCTCAGCCAACTGAGGGAGCTTGGCCTTCCCGTCGGTGATGCGAACCGAACGCTGTTTCTCAAGCAGTGGCCTACTTGAGATGCTGCCAATATACCAACTTAGGTTGATTATATTGGGAGTATATGGTTCGGCGCAGGGTATGGCGATCGCTGTTCATACCCCCGCATATTGCGGTACCCCCGTGAATACGTTGTTTCGATAACGTATGTTAACGTTGTCTGTACGGCGGTAATTGTACAGATGCTGTTTCTATAGTGAACAGTAATGTTTGGGGACGCTTTCATGTCGTGCTGCCATGAAAGGTTCACGAGATATATATATATCTGTGTTTTCTTCTGCAGGTACACTAACCACGTTCACGCTATTAGGACGCGTAGGGTTTACCGACTAGTTATATATAGTGAGAGACGTATGGTTATGCCACCGAAATTAACTACGTAAGTCCGAAAATATTCGGCAGTTGTTTTGGTTGTGAGGGCGAGTAGCGCGTGCATGCATCTTTTGCCAATAAAAGAATTTTATACATCATGGATATGTTGTTTGTTTTTGGAATAGGGTAATGAAGAGTTAAGGACAGCTTTAAGCTGGGTATCTTATATGGGATCTTAGTTCTCCATCTGATTTCCAGCCTTTGCTGTTAACAAAAATTGGTTATCTTGATTTGATTATCTTGTACTCTTCTAACAAGATAACAAGTTTTACCATTTGCATCCTGGTCGCAGATGGCAGCACCTTCCAATGTTTTCTGGGATCCGGAAGGGCATCTCCACACTAATGCCCTTCACTGGGAGGGTTTTCCTCGCTTGCTATGGGAATCTTTGCAGGCTTTCCATTATACAGAACCCCCTCAGTACGACGCTGTTGAACATGTGGAAGACGGAATCCATAGGGCCTATGTCAGGATGAGTATACCTCAGCATCCTTTCCGTTCACAATGGCAGCCTATTGAGATCAGTACGACGGGCTACAGAATTATGGACGCCATTGAAGCAGCGGCCCTAGAAGCCATTTATGCTTTTTGCAGTCAACACCCCGAGGAAGTTGTAGGACAACCTATAGGTTTGTTTGCCACAACAGATCCTGGTGAAGCGGAGCGAGACCTCGGAACAATTCCTGAAAGTCATAGGCTGGAAGGTCCACCAGAAGAAGTAGTGCAAGGAATGAGGCGTTATACGGGTGTGCAATACCACTATCACATGCTGCTACGCCGTGAGATAGGCCATCTGATTACTGCTGCGCGAAGTTTCCACGGGGACGCTGCCAGATACTTTACCCAGGCAGACCAACTTCAAGCAGTGGTAATTGAGAAGAATGGAATAATCGCTACTCAAAACGAGACCATCCATCATCGTGAAGATCAGATCAACGAGAGTGATCACATAATCACTCAGCGGGATACTGTTATTGAATTTCTACAGGCACAAGTTCAAGATCTGATCCTTGCAGTGGATGATGCTCAAGCTCAGATTGAAGAATTGCAGCAGCCCCCGATTCCTCCCGTTGCACCTGCAGCACCTGAAGCTGAAGAGGAAGATCCCGAGGAGATCGAAGGAGTCTCCGAACTTGATTCTGAGCATGGGGACCCTGTCGTCAGTCCCCATCATTCCTCTTCTGGAAGCCAGTCATCAGTGGGCAATTTTGATGACTTTTAGTTATAGTGGACAGAGTGATGGTTTAGATGTAATAAATGTATAAGATGTAATATAAGTAGTGTGTAGAATATCTAGCTATAAAGCCACTTGTTGTATATGTGGCATGTACTTTTGGGTAAAAGTTTGTAACCTTGGGAGTGTACTGATGTAAGATAGTAGTATCTTTATAGTAATCCAAATCCTGAGTTCTGGTTAATCTGCTCGACATCTGTGTGTCTGTTATAAGTAGATTGAATGGAGCATATGCATTACATTTCAGCTGGATAAATTGCATATTATCTGAAATTGGAGCAAGATTATGGTTGATAATGGATATCTTCTTTATTTCAGATGGTTGGAGCTACTCGAGGAACCCCGGAAGGATTCCGGGCAGGACAACCTGGTAGTTCCCAGCAACCACCACCGCCACCTCCAAACCTGGCCGAGGTTATGGCCCGGCAAACCGAGCTTCTAAATCAACTTGTACAAGCTCAGATGGGCCATTTCCAGCAGCAA
Source organism: Panicum hallii (assembly GCF_002211085.1). Taxonomy (NCBI): domain Eukaryota; kingdom Viridiplantae; phylum Streptophyta; class Magnoliopsida; order Poales; family Poaceae; genus Panicum; species Panicum hallii. The sequence goes on along the minus strand of NC_038044.1, from coordinate 31,500,852 downwards.
CCTCGAGGCCGAGGTGAACCTCTATCGGCCAACTATCAGGACTTCCTCGGCACCCAACCTCCTTTATTCCACAAGGCCGATGAGCCTCTGGACGCAGATGCCTGGTTGCGAACTATCGAGTCTAAGTTCGCTTTACTGTCAGCTCCATGTTCAGAGGAGAACAAGGTGCTCTTCGCAGCCCAACAACTCCGAGGCCATGCACGTCTTTGGTGGGATCAGTTTCATGCAATGCAACCCGCCGAACACGTGGTCATTTGGGATGAGTTTCGGACTGCCTTCCGCGCACATCATATACCAGCAGGACTCATTGAGCGGAAGCTCAATGAATTTCTAAGCCTGACCCAAGGTACCCGTACGGTTACACAGTATGCACAGGTTTTCAATCACCTGTGCCAGTATGCGGGATCGCATGCGGACACAGATGCCCGCAAATGTGATCGCTTCCGTCGAGGCTTAAACACCAAGCTCAAAGAATGGCTAAATTTGGTGAAGGCTGAAAATTTCAATGAGTTGGTCAACATGGCCATAACTCAAGAAGATTGTATTGCCGCCCACAGGGCGGAAAAGAAACGAAAAGCACCCACAGGTCCTGCAACTCCACAGTCGCCGCGGTATCGGTTGGTCCCGAGTAATGCCCCTCGAGCTCCGCCTCGAGGCAATATATCTGGCAGATGGGTAGCCCGACCTCCCCAACAAGTACCATTTAACCGACCACCCCTGCCACAAAATCAGCAACAACCCCAACAAGGTCCACGGCCGAGCTTTCCGTCAGCTACTCCAGGAAACAACAATAATCGTTGTTTCAATTGCGGAAGCCCGTCCCACTTCATTAAGGATTGCCCTCAACCTAGGAAATCATTCCAAGGGCAAACATCTAATCCAAACTCCAAGGGCAAGGGTAAGAGACAAGTGGTGCAAGTCCGACAAGGGAGGGTGAATCTCACCACACTCTCCGAACTCCCTGAAGGGGCACCAATACTGACGGGTACATTTTCTATCAACCATTACCCCGTTACTGTTCTTTTTGATACTGGTGCTACCCATAGTTTTATCAATACAAAATTAGGGACTAAGATAGGCTTGGAAATTTGCCCTGTTAATGGGATATATATGATAACAACTCCTGGTGGTAGTATCTCTGCAAATCACGTCTGTAGAGGCGTACCAATTCAAATGGGCAACCATCTGATGAGGGCAGACTTATTATTGTTGGACCTAAAAGGAATGGATGTTCTTTTAGGAATGAATTGGATGACCCAGTACCATATATCTATAGATATCCCTTCCCGTATGGTGGAGATAGGTTCATTAGAGCACGAATCTACTCTTCTTTATCTCCCACCATTGAAGTCGATCCACTCTTACACCTATGCCGTATCTGGGGTCAAGCTAGAGGATATTCCAGTTGTCTGTGAATATCCAGATGTTTTTCCGGATGACTTACCTGGAATGCCCCCAGACAGAGATATCGAGTTCATTATAGAACTCCAACCTGGTACAGCCCCTATCTCTAAGAGACCTTACCGTATGCCTCCTAATGAGTTGGTTGAATTAAAAACCCAACTCCAAGATCTCTTAGACAAAGGCTTCATTCGTCCAAGTGCATCACCATGGGGTTGTCCAGCCTTATTTGTGAAAAAGAAAGACAATAGCCTAAGGCTGTGTGTCGATTACCGTCCTCTCAATGCGGTGACTATCAAAAATAAGTACCCTCTACCCCGCATTGATATCCTCTTTGATCAGTTAGCCGGAGCTAAGGTGTTTTCTAAAATAGATCTTCGTTCCGGCTACCACCAAATTAAGATTCGGCCTAGTGATATTCCAAAAACAGCCTTCTCCACTCGGTATGGTCTATACGAGTATCTTGTCATGTCGTTCGGTCTCATTAATGCCCCAGCCTATTTCATGTACCTCATGAATTCTGTCTTCATGCAAGAGCTCGACAAGTTTGTCGTGGTCTTTATTGATGACATCTTGATCTATTCTAAAACTCCAGAAGATCATACTAAGCATCTCCATGTCATCCTTCAGCGATTAAGAGACCACCACCTGTATGCCAAATTCTCTAAATGTGAATTTTGGCTAGATACAGTCAAATTCCTGGGCCATACCATTTCTGGTGACGGAATATCCGTCGATCCCAGTAAAGTACAAGAAGTGATGGACTGGAAACCTCCGACCTCCGTCCATCAAATTCGTAGTTTTCTCGGTCTAGCTGGCTATTATCGCCGTTTTATTCCTGACTTTTCCAGAATAGCCAAACCTATGACCGAACTACTAAAGAAAGGTGTAAAATTTTCCTGGGATCAAAAATGCGAAGATGCATTTCATATTCTCAAAAATCATCTTACGACTGCTCCAGTCTTAGCTCAACCAGATGTCTCAAAACCTTTTGACATCTACTGTGATGGATCGGGAACTGGACTTGGTTGTGTACTTATGCAAGACAACCGAGTAATTGCATATGCATCACGAGCACTTAGGGTTCATGAACAAAACTACCCTACTCATGATCTTGAGCTTGCAGCCGTAATTCATGCTCTAAAAATCTGGAGACATCATTTGATGGGCACGAAATGCCACATCTATACTGATCATAAAAGCCTCAAGTACATCTTTACTCAGGCAGATTTGAATATGAGGCAAAGACGCTGGCTAGAACTAATCAAAGATTATGATTTAGAGGTACACTATCATCCCGGCAAAGCTAACGTTGTTGCCGACGCCCTCAGTCGCAAGGCACATTGCTCCTGCTTGTCCGTTGAAGCGTTCAACGAGACTCTCTGTTGGGAAATGAGAAAGCTCAATCTAGAGATCATTTCCCAAGGTGACTTAAACCATCTTTCGGTTGAAGCCACACTTAGAGATAGTATTGTTCTAGCACAACAGCGTAATGAAGGGGTCAAAATCATTAAACAAAAGTTAATCCAAGGTGAAGGAAAGTACAAATGCTTCCGAGTAGATCCTGAAGGAGTTTTATGGTTCAACGAACGTATTGTTGTACCCAAGGACCATAAGCTCCGCAGGCAAATAATGGACGAGGCCCACTTGTCCAAATTCTCTATGCATCCTGGCAGTACGAAGATGTATCAGGATCTGAAACAGAACTTTTGGTGGACTCGTATGAGGCGAGAAATTGCCAAATATGTGTCAGAATGTGATATCTGTCAAAGAGTCAAAGCCAGTCATTTGAAGACTGCTGGTATCCTTCAACCTCTACCCATTTCCTCGTGGAAGTGGGAGGATATCAGTATGGACTTTATTGTTGGCTTGCCCAACACTTCTCGGAGGCATGACTCTATTTGGGTAATCGTTGATCGATTAACCAAGACTGCACATTTCCTTCCCGTGCATACCACGTATATTGCTAAGAAGTATGCCGAGATCTATTTAGATCAGATTGTTCGACTTCATGGAGTACCTAAAACGATCATTTCTGATCGTGGAGCACAATTTGTTGCCCGGTTCTGGGAGCAACTCCATGATGCTCTTGGGACTAAATTAATTCGAAGCTCTACTTACCATCCTCAGACAGATGGGCAAACTGAGCGAATAAATCAGATTCTAGAAGATATGCTCAGAGCTTGTGCACTCCAATTCGACAAAAATTGGGATAAGTACTTGTCGCTAGCAGAATTCTCTTATAACAATAGCTATCAGACAAGTATTAAAATGGCCCCCTTTGAAGCATTATACGGTCGCCGATGCCGAACTCCTTTGAGTTGGTCACAAACCGGCGAGCGTAAAATTTTTGGACCTGATCTAGTTGTAGAAGCAGAGGATAAAGTCAAGCTTATCCAGAACAATCTAAAGACTACCCAATCTCGATAGAAAAGCTACGCGGATATACGAAGAAGACCATTACAGTTTTACGTTGGAGACTTCGTATATCTTCGAGTATCTCCTATCCGAGGTGTTCAAAGATTCGGTGTAAAGGGGAAACTTGCTCCTCGATACATCGGACCCTTTGAAATCCTTGAAATTTGTGGACCTGTAGCTTATCGTCTCCAACTTCCTTCTCAATTAGCGGCCATCCATAACATCTTTCATGTATCCCAACTCAGAAAGTGTGTTAAAATCCCCACTGAAATCATCGATTCCCAAGCTATTGAAATCGAACCAGATCTGACCTATACAGAACATCCCATCAAAGTCCTTGACACTAGAGAGAGAAGTACCAGAAGAGAGACCACCAAAATGTACAAGATTCAATGGAACCATCACACAGAGGAAGAGGCAACATGGGAAACCGAACCTTATCTCCAACGAAACTTTCCCGATTTCTTCCAAACCAATCTTCGAGCTTAATCTTTCTGTCCCATTCTGCTTCAGAATCTCGGGACGAGATTCTTTTTAGGGGGGAAGGCTGTGACACTCAGGTAATTAGTTAGGTTATACCTTAGATTTTAAGCATGCTTGTATGTTCAAAGTTTGGCAAAAATGTACTTTATGTATGCAATGTTATGAAAGAAAGGATGTTTATGTAATTAATATTAATTAAAGGTCCTTTTATGCAAAATGGATGGGGAATGAGGGAAAAGTTTAAAAGCATAAGGGTTATTTTGCAAAAAGTAATATCAGTGGTTAAATTTCAAAAAATATGTATGAAATTACCATAGGGTGTATGTGTAAAAGTAATTTTACTTAGGGATTTACATAAAATATGAAATCATTACTAAGTCTATTCTATTTCCAAAACTATTGCTCAAATGTAGATGAACCTTAAAGAGAAGTTGTAGAGTTTGAAAAACCATGCACTTTTGATTTTTGGACCATCTTCATTTGAGCATTGGTTTAAAAGTTACAAGCCCTTTACAGTAAGGCCCCTGTCTTTCTCTGAAATTACAGATCAGTCCTTGAGTCAGTTCACCCCTTCTTCCTCCCTGCGTTCTGCCCCCCCCTGCTCTGCCTCCCCTGCTTTTCTGCCGCCGGAGTTATGAGCCGCCCTGGCTCACCGCCGGCCATCTCCCCTGCCCTCCCCCATCCACGCGTCGCCTGCTGTTTGGCCACCGCTCTACTCCCCCCCCTTGCTGGCGCCCCGCCCGTGTGCCACGACCCTGCGCGCTGTCTGCATTGCTCGCCGGCGCCTCTCCTGCCGCCGCCGCAAGACCCCGCGGCAAGCCTTATCCCCTCCTCTCTCTTCTGCCCTACGGCGCCAGTGAGCCGCCACCACCCCGTTCGGCTATAAAAGGACCGCCCAGGGCACCTTGCGCGCGTACAGAACCGCCGCTCCTCCATTGCCGCCGCCGCGAAGCTCGGGTCGCCGTGGAACTCCCTCCTCCGTTCCTTTCCTCCCCAAATTGACCGCACCGTGAGCTCCCCCGTGCCCTACAGAACCTCCCCAGCCAGTCCTCTCCCACCTCCGCCCACCGGAACTACCCCGCCGCCGTGCGCCTCCGGCCACCGGCTCGGCCCACCGCGGGTAGCCCTCCTCCGACCGCCTTGACCCCCTCCGAGACCACCCACAGGTAGCCCAAGGCCCCCTCGTGCTCCCCCTCTCTTTTCCCCTCACCGCCGGCGACCTCACCGGCCGGAATTTGGCCGGGCAGGAGCTTCCTCACCGCCGGCCATGGCCCTGGGCTTGATTGCTCACTGCGTTTTCTTTTCAGGGGGTTAACTGTAAAGTGCAGGGACTAGTGTGTAAGAGATGCTTGTTATTTCATGTGAGAACCTTTTCTGCCTTGTAAAATTCATAACAATTCACAGAAAAATCTAAAAATAGTGAAACCAACTTTGTTAGAAAGTAGATTTCAAACTCTATGACTCTTGTTAATAGAGTTTAGTCTGAAATAAAATATCTCTACATGTATTTTGAATTTAATGATAAAGGGTAAAATACACTCAATCTTGATATTTCATGTTCTTTTGTTCTTCTTAAAAGTATAATGTGAATGATTGATGAACTCTAGTTAACTTGTGTTAAGTTGCAAACTTAAATTTGATTTAAATTTAACTTCTCTTATTCGAACTTTCAAATTTGAAATATTAAATAAACTTATTATATAACCTCTTCTAAATTAACACCATTATTAGTCTCTAATGTGATACTTTATAATCAAATTTCTATAATCTTTGATTTAAAAGTTTTTAATTTAAATTTGGGTTCATTTCAAATCTAATTTAAATGTTTTAGTTCCTATTACAATAAATTCTACCATATCTTTATAAACAGTATTTCAAATCTAAACCCTCTCTATTCTATGCATGTTTGTGTGCTAATTGGGTGAGTTATAATATTTGAAACGTGAAATTCCAAATTTAAATTTCACCTTATTTACTTTATTGCATCTCATATAGAATCAACGGTACTCGACGACGGGGATTACGAACTGGTCTTAGGGCAAGACCAAGGCTTTCCAGAAGATCCAGCACAAGTCGTCGAAGGGTTAACTGAAGCTCCGAACCCGAGTTCGGAAATCCCTGACACTCCTACCCTCACCCCCACTCCAGAAGGCAAGCCCCGGACATATCCCACTACTTTATTTACACTGTAATCTATGTCTATCTATATTATATCTTGCATTAGGTCTAGGAGTTGAGGTGAAACCCTAGATGCATGAATCCTAGGAATCCAATGTAATGCTCCCGAGTCCTTATCGGATAGATGCTCCGCTAATAGGACCGGTAGAAGTCGAGTGATTTCCTGTCACTCGCGCGATATAGGAGTTGCATGTTTACATTACTGCAACCACTATAAGGATGACGGACAGGGTCATATGCTGTGTCATGACCTGGAAGTTTACCCTGTCTGTTTCGGTAAAAAGTTTTAAGGCCGAAATGTTTGGTAGTGGTGGCTAAGTTTTTGAAAGTACTAGCCACATGCCGCGAAATATGGTAAGCGGTAAGCCTAGTACCCGATTGGCCCGGCAAATGGACGCGCTCCCACCACTCGACTTTTATTTTATGTTTACACGCACCGACGTGTGGGAGTACGTTCTGCAAGGCAGACAGGAATACGGGTTTTGTAGTCGCGCTACAGACGTATGTCCTGTACACATTGGGTGTGCGTACGGTCCTGCAGTCGCTTGTGGTGGCCCCGATCCATAACCCGGAATATGAGGGAAACGGTTGCTTCGGAATGCCCTGTTGGTATTCCAAGCATGTGTGTTAGGTTTACCTTGCAAGGATAAATTCGATTCGAATCGTCCGCCTCTCACGATGCTTGAGACTGCTTATCCCTTTTACCACATTGAGTAAGAAGTGAACTAATGATGGATAAACTTGATGGATGATAATCACTACCTTGCTTGTTTAGTCTAGGTGCTAACCTAGGATGGCTAATCAAACTAGAATCCGGAAGCTAAAACTTAAAAGTAGTTCATACTCTCTGAAGCTTTTCAGCTGAAAATAAACCCAGAGCCTTACAAAGCCTGCATGGGTCTAGTTACGGGCTAAGTATACCCAGCCCCGGGTAAGCCTTGCTGAGTATTAGAATACTCAGCCTTGCTAATGTCTTTTCAGGTATAACCTACGAGAACCCCACGGACAACCTTGGGTGGCCAACGTCCGTTCCGTTTGGCTGGTCCGTGGAGTGGGACCCGTCCCCGGCCAGCACAGACCCTCCGAAGTGACACCAAGCCCTGGGCTAAGCTTGGCGTTCACCTTCGCGACGTGTGTAGTCGCGTAAAACTTTATCTTCCGCTGTGAGTTTAGACAAGCTGTTACGCTTGTCAGTTTGAACATGATTGTATAAATTTACTTCTCTTGAACTCGTTTTGTAATAATATATATATATATGGCTGTAAATTAAAGTTGATGAGCTATTCTGTGATGTGAACTCGCCATCGTGCGAGGTAAACCTGCTTCGATCCTGCTGAACCGTGGTTGAATCGGGCGGAGACCCGACAGACCAAAGGATTGTCCCGTTTGAAGTGCGTTAAGCTGATTGCAGTTGTACGGCGATCAATAGCGCACTTGAGCCGGAATAATTCGAGCGGTTCTGCCACAAAAACATATGAAGGTTGTTTTGCAAAAAGTCAAGAACTTACTTTTAAACCGCAAATAGAGGTGAAACTACCCAAAGGATGCAAGTGTAGTGTAGATTTTAAATAGGATTTCTTTAAAGTTTAAAACTTTGCTAAGTTTTATATTACATTCAAATCCTTAAATCTTTTGGAGCTGAACCTTAAAGCAAAGTTGTAGATCTTATTGAACTCTACACTTTTGCTTTTGGGCACATTTCCATTTAAGCTATGGTTTGAAAGTTAACTAGGCTTTGCAGTGGAGTCCCTGCACTTTTGGCAATTTGCAACTAAGTCCCCCTTTGTCTACCTCCCGTCCCCTCTCTCTGTTTTCTCTGCGCCCGACCCCCGCCGCCCTCACCGGCCATGTGCCGAGCACCTGCTGCCCCCGCACCGCTTCCCTTTGCGCCACGTGCCGCCTCAGCACCCGCGCCGCCATTCCCCGGCCCACGTTGGCCCGCTCCTACTCCTCCACATCGCGCCGCCGCTGCCCGAGCCTCCACGTGCACTGTTGAGCTTGCCAGCTCCTGCCCTCGCTCACCGTGCCTCCTCCTCGACTTGAAGCACGTCTTGGAGCTCCTCGTGAACTCACTCTTGCACTTGCACACGCCCATTTTGCCTACTTTTCTTCTGCCCGAGCTCTCCACCTCGCCGGAGCCCTGCCGCAGCCTCAGCTCACCGTTGACAGCCGCCGCTACTGCCTCCCACCCCTGATCCAGTGCTCCAGCAGCACCGCCACGACCCACTGAAGCTCACAAGCCCGCCCAATTTTGTTCTCCCGCGCTAGATCGCCCGGACCACTACGTCGGTGAGCTCGAGCTTCCGCCGCCGCTCGGCCTCGCCGTCGTCCTGACGATCTACTGCCTCTGAGCCCCGGCCAAGCACACCACCAGCACCACGCCATCGTGTAGAAGCTATCTAGCCACTTCCTCGCCGCTCTCCTGCCCTCCGGCCACCGGAACGTTGTCGCCGTCCCTCGGAGCTCCGCCGCCCGTCTCTGTTCGCCGTCGACCCGCCGCCTCGGCCCTTCTCTTCCCCAACATCGGCCACCCCCGTGATCGCCGTGAGCTCCTGAACCTTTCCCCTCACTTCCCCCTCGCCGCCGGTGAGCCCCCTCGCCGGAATTTTGACGCCACCGATTGGCTTTCCTGTGTAGCCCGGCTAAGGATCCAATTGCAAAGATTTGAATCTTTCCAGGGGCCTTTCTGTAGAAAATTAGAACCCCCTCCCTATTCAAATCAGCCAACTTGTAAAATTCATAGGAATTTGTAGAAAAATTCAAATATTGCCAAACCAATTTTGTTGTACTCCAGAAGTTTAACTCTACAGCTTTTGTTAGTGGAGTTCAGTTTGAAACAAAATATTGTTAGAGTTATTTCAAAGTTTAACAAAAGGGTATCTTGTGTGTAACTTTTGCATGTTAACTTTATTTCCTATGAATTTTGGTGAGTAGCTTGTTTAGGGTATAAGTGATCTTGTGTGAAAAATTCACCTATAGTACTGAACCCTAGTTTGAATTAATTTAAACTTATACAAATCAAGCTAGAAATAGTTTAAATTTATTCCAGCATGTTACTAAGGTTTTCATGCTTAGATCTTTCTACCATGTGATGTTCTGCAATAGAGTTGTCCATAGTAAATATTTTGAGAATTTACAACACTGTTTTGCTTAAGGTTTGCATTTAAACATGAAATTTGAACTTAATTCAAACACTTTAGTTTCTAATTTTAGAAAATTATAAAAAATTCACAGTAAGCTCATCCACTAGAAGATAGCTTACCCAAAAAAATTCAAGGCTAGAGCCTTTGTGGATTTCAAAATAAAAATCAAACTTGTTAACTTAATTCTATTAAATCAAGTAATTTGATATTGAATTAAAGTATACTTAGTGAATTTGAATTCAAATCTCCTATTTTATGAAGTTGTATTTATCAATTGGTTGGATTGCAACTTTATCATGAAATAAAATACTTAACTCAAGAACCACCCAAATTAAATTATTGCATATCATGTAGAGTCAGCGACACTCGACGGCGGAGACTATGAGCTAGTCCCGAAAACCGAGCAAAGGATTTCTGAAGATCCTGTGAATGTCATCAAGACTTTATCTGAAGATCCTGCGAACGTCCGCTCAAGAAGGCAAGCCCCGGTGCATAACCCAGTATTTTAAATTATTGCACTTATAAAGTTATATATACTTATATTGTGCTTTAAAGTCTGGGAGTTGTAATGAAACCCTAGATGCATGAATCTTAAGAACCTATGTATTGAGCCTGAGTCTTTATCGAATAGATGCTTTGCTAATAGGACCGGCGGAAGTCGGGTGATTTCCTATCACTCGCTCAATATAGGAGTTGAATGATTACTATTCTGCAATCACTATAAGGATGATGGACGGGATCATGTGCAGTATCATGACTTGAAAGGTTACCCCGTCTGTGTTAATAAAAGTTGTTAAGGTTGCAGTGTGTGGTAGTGGTGGTTAAGCGTTCGAATGTACTAGCCACATGCCGTGAAATATGGAAAGCGGTAAGCCTAGTAACCAATCGGCCCGCGGAGTGGACATACCTCCCACCACTCGTAATTTGGTTTTTCACACGCACCGACGTGCGGGAGTATGTTCCACGCAGCGGACAGGAGTATGGTCATGTAGTCGTGTTACAAACGTATGTCCTGCACATTGGATGTGCGTATGGTCCTACAGTCGCTTGTGGTGGCCCTATTCCACGAGTCGGAATGAAAGGCAAACGGTTGCTTTGGAACGATCATTGGATGTTCCAAGCGTGTGAGTTAGGTTTACCCTTGCAAGGTTTTGAAATTTGATTCAGAATCGTCCATTTCTCACGGAGATTGAGACTGCTTATTCCTTCTTCCACATGGAGTAAGAACAATAACTACTGTTGGAACAATCTTGATGGATGTTAATCTCTACCTTGCTTGTCTAGTATAGGTGCTTACCTAGAATGGTTAATGAATCTAGAATTTGAAAGCTAAAACATGAAAGTTAGATCATACTATTTGTTGCTTTTCAGCAAAAGAAAATCAGAGCCTCTCAAATCTCCATGGTCTAGTTATGGGCTAAGTATACTCGATTCCGGTTAAGTCTTGCTGAGTATTAGTATACTCAGTCTTGCTAGTCTATTTTTCAGGTATGACCTTTGAGAACCCCACGGATGGTCCAGCATGGCCAATCTCTGTTCCGTTTGGCTGGTCCGTGGAATGGGATCCGTCCCCGACCGGCAGTGACCCTCCAGAATGACACTAGGTTTCGGGCTAAACATGGTGTCAACCTTCGCGATGTGGTAGTCACGTGTTAATTTCTTTCACTGTGACTCTACCCAAGCTTGCATAGCTTGTGGTTTTTAAACAATGTTTGTATAAGTATACTTAAGTTTGAAACAGTTTGTAATAATGTTTAATATTTTGTGAATTAAAAGTTGGTGAGCTATTGTGCGATTGTAAACTCGCCTTCGTGCAAGGTAAACCTGCTTCGATCCTGTTGAACCGTGGTTGTATCGGGCGGAGACCCGACAGACCAATGGATTGTTCCATTTGAAGTGCGTTGAGTTAGTATCATCCGTATAGCGATGACTAGCGCACTTGAGCCGGAATAATTCAGGCGGTTCTACCACAGCCAGAGTATTCTCCAAAATTGATTTGAGGTCAAGGTATCATCAGCTAAGGATACGACCCTCCGATATTGCCAAGACAGCTTTCACTACCAGATACAGGCTGTATGAATACACAGTCATATCTTTTGGGTTGACTAATGCTCCAGCTTACTTCATGTATCTGATGAATAAGGTGTTCATGGAGTATCTTGACAAGTTCGTGGTGGTGTTCATCGATGATATTTTGGTGTACTCCAGGAATGTGGAGGAACATGAGGGACATCTGAGGCTTGTTCTGCAAAAACTCAGAGATAATTAGTTGTATGCTAAGCTCAGCAAGTGTGAATTCTGGTTGAAAGAGGTCTCGTTCCTTGGTCATGTTACCGCCAACAATAGTGTCAGAGATCCGGAGTTTCTTAGGACTCGCGGGATACTACAGGAGATTTATAGAAGGCTTCTCTAAAATAGTGAAACCCCTTACATCACTACTAGAGAAAAACAAGAAGTTTGTATGGTCAGAGGCATGTTAGAACAGCTTTGATGAGTTGAGGAAAAGGTTGACTATCGCGCTAGTGTTGGCTATGCCTGATATTCACAAGAGTTTCGATATCTACTGTGACGCTTCTAAACAGGGTCTTGGCTGTGTGTTGATGCAAGAGGGACACGTGATTGCATATGCGTCCCGTCAGTTGAGGAAACATGAGCAGAACTATCCTACACACGACTTGGAGTTAGCAGCAGTGATACATGCTCTGAAGATATGGAGGCACTATTTGTTGGGTCACAGATGTCAGATATACACCGACCACAAGAGCCTGAAGTACATTTTCACTCTGAACGATCTCAACTTGAGACAGCGAAGATGGTTAGAGCTCATAAAGGATTATGATCTGGAGATACACTATCATCCAGGGAAGGCAAATGTGGTTGCTAATGCCTTGAGTTGGAAGAGTTATGTGAACACGGCCATGGTTAGCTAGATGTCTCAGGAGTTGTATGAAGAATTTGAATGACTCAATCTTGGGTTCGTTGCTCATACGGAAGGAATCACTATAGAGGTAGAGCCGACCCTCGAGCAAGAGATACGGAAGGGTCAGCTTGAGGATCCTAAGATATAGGAGATAAGGGAGATGATAGAAGCAGGCAAGGCACCTGACTTCACAGAAGATGAACATGGAACGGTGTAGTTCTGATAGAGGGTATGTGTGCTCGATGTGGATCATCTTCGTGAGAAAATCTTACAAGAAGCTCATGACTCAGCTTATTCTGTCCATCCGGGCAGTACCAAGATGTATCAGGATCTGAAGGAGAGATATTGGTGGTATGGCATGAAGCGTGATGTTGTAGCTCATGTGGCACTGTGTGATGTGTGTCAGAGGGTCAAGGCAGAACATAAGAGGCCAGCCGGTTTGTTACAGCCATTAAAGGTGCTAGAATGGAAGTGGGAAGAGATTGGTATGGATTTTATCGTGGGATTGCCACGCACACGAGATGGATATGATTCCATATGGGTTATAGTGGATCAATTGACCAAGGTAGCTCACTTCATACCGGTGAAGACTACTTACACAGGGGCATGATTAGCGGAGTTATACATCTCTCAGATTGTGTGTCTGCATGGGGTACCTAAGAAGATAGTGTCAGATAGAGGTACTCAGTTCACATCTCAGTTTTGGCAGAAGTTGCATGAGTCAATGGACACGAAGTTGAATTTCAGCTCTGCTTATCATCCACAAACTGATGGGCAGATAGAAAGGAACAACCAAGTGTTGGAAGATACGCTTAGGGCTTGTGCCCTAAAGTATGGAGGCAGTTGGGATAAGAGTTTACCGTTCGCAGAGTTCTCTTACAACAATAGTTATCAGGCCAGTTTGAAGATGGCACCGTTCGAGGCATTGTATGGCAGGAAGTGCAGAACTCCGTTGTATTGGAGTGAGACTGGTGAAAGTCAGCTGTTCGGACCTAAGATCATTAAATAGGCCGAAAGATAGGTACAGGTTGTCCATGAGAATTTGGAGGTGGCTCAGTCAAGGCAGAAAAGTTATCCAGATACTCGATGATGAGAGTTGACTTTTGAGGAAGGAGACTATGTGTATCTGAAGGTGTCACCTATCAAAGGTTTGCATAGATTCAAGGTCAAAGGGAAGTTGTCACCTTGTTACATTGGCCCATTCAGAATCTTGGAATGGAAAGGCGAGGTAGCTTACTAGCTAGAGCTACCTGCACGACTGTCAGACGTGCACAACGTGTTTCACATATCATAGTTGAAGAAGTGTGTGAGCGTACTAGAGGAACAGTTGCCACTGGAGGAGTTGGATGTGCATGACGATTTGACTTACACGGAACACCCGGTCAAAATCCTGGGCATAGCAGAGAGAATCACCTAGAGCAAGAGGATACGGATGTGCAGAGGATGAGGCTGCTTGGGAACGAGAGGACGAGTTACAAGCAGAATTTCCCCAGCTCTTTGCTAGCCCAACCGAATCTCAAGGACGAGATTCCTTTTAAGGGGGGTAGGTTTTGTAACACCCTAATTTTGAATTTAGAAACTGAATTAAATTTTGCTAGGATTCCCATAGGACCATAAGGTTTTTATCTCCTCATTTTGATTTTAGAGCATTTATCATGAAATAAAAGCAATTTAACAAACTATAAAAAGAAATATAAGGAACTATAGGATCTGTGCATTTCATGCCATATTGCATTATTTTATTATTTGTCTTCCATTTGAATTTAAATTTCAAATTCAAATTCAAATGCATTTGTAAAGCATTTCTTTTTCCCTCTCATTTCCTAGATGGGCCCGGCCCACTCTCCTTTTTCTTTTTACCTCTCCCATTTTTCCCTTGCGGCCCAGCTCAGCTAGCCCATGGCCTTCCCTCTTCTCTCCTCTCACCTTTCCACCACGCGGCCCAGCGGCTTCCCTAGCCTAACTCCCTCCGCACGGCCCGCCTTTCCTTCTCTTTCCCCTTTCCCTCGCTGACGGGTGGACCCCATCTGTCAGGGTCATCTTCCCCTCTGAGCCGGGGCGGACTCAAACGCGAGTCCGGCCAGCACACGGTGGACCTCACCCGTGCGTCGCCTCAAGCCCGCACGCCTAGGAGCCGCAGCTGCCTCTATTTAAAGCACCGCCCGTGCCCTAGCTATCCCCAAGCTGCAGCCGCCGCCTCCACCCGCGAAACCCTAGCATCGGAGTTTCCGTCGCCATCGCCGCCATGCGTCGGGAGCTCACCGCGCCGCTGCTTCACTGCTCCCCGCCGTCGAACACACGGTGCAAGAGCACTACGGTGGGGTAAGGCTGCTTGCCCACCGCATCTCTCCCTCTTCCTTGCTTCCCCACGCCCACACAGCCTCGCCGTCGATCCTGAGCCACCGCTCGCCGTCGTGCTGCCGCTCCGGCAGATTCCGCTACCCCCAAAGCCCTTAGATCGGTTCCTTGAGACGCCCACTATCTCCCAGAGCAAACCGCACTCGAAACTGAGGCCAGGAGCGCGTTACGCATTTCCTCGGTGATGCACCGCCGCTCACCGCCACGCACCGCCGCACCGACCCGCCACCGGCACCTCGCGCCGCCCCCGCATCCCTAGCCATTAGATCTAGATCCAACGGTTTGAATCCAATCTAACCCGAGTCAATACGGTCCGATACTGGTCAAACTGAGGTCAATTTTTGCTTTAGCCCTTGAGTTTTGTTGAAATCAACCCACAGTCCACGGTAGTTCAAAAGTATTCACGAATAGATCCTTTTTTCTGTTTAGGCCCCTAACTTATTCAAAAATAGAAGCCGCAGTCCTAGATCCTTCTATTTTGCAATCTAACCCCTAAGTCTAAGGTTTAATTATAATCTAGCCCTCGATTTCTTCGGTCAGACCCCTTTTAATTTTAAATCTTCTACAAATAAGCCCTTAGAATCATGTTTTAGCCCTAACTTCTCTGTTTTCATCGATTCTTGCGCTGACACGATCCTTACGATATATGTAGTACCTTTATTACATTATTCTACTCTATTTATATTGATTGGTGTACTGTTTCTTATTTATGGTATTTGTTTGCTTGTATGTATTTGTGTGCTATGATAGATGATACGCAGTTCGAGGGTCCGCAAGAGCCGAGCTTCGAAGATGTTCCCGAGCAGCAGCAGTTCATTAACAAAGGCAAGTGGTACTTGATCATACTCCAGCCCCAATAACATTATAAATACACACATTTGCTTTATATGCCTACATGTGTCTAGAATATGATGGATCCCAAAATAAGGATGTGCCTAGTTTCTATTGAACTTCCTTGATTAAACCTAGGTTATTATATTTATGTTGTAGCTACGCTCATTGCTTTTACTTAGATTTTGGTTGGATAACCTAAAAATCATGCTACACTGGTGTACTCATGTTTGGGAATATTTTATTGGTGATAATTAAGATTATTATATTAATTGGAACATGTAGAACCACCCAGGAAAATAGTGCAACCACAATACTACATGGCTCTAGTCTTGGCTAACTAATTAGAAATATTAGCTTATGATGATCTTACCAAAAGGGCAAGAGGGGTTGCATCGTCGAGGTATAGCTCGATCCTCTTGAGGGTGTGGTATGGTCCTAGGTAAGGCGTCTGCCTCATTAGGGAGAGTTATGACCGTTTTGACTTGAAACCTTAGCGGATTGTCATAAGTTAGGGAATCTTTGTAAAGGCCTCGTAGTGAATCCCTACCACTCACCTTGGAAGTGTTAAAGGGCCTTGCGAACTCGGGCATCATGGGAAACACGAATTGTGGGTAAAGTGTATAACCTCTACAGAGTGAAAACTGGTATATCAGCCGTGCTCACAGTTACGAGCGGCTTGGATACTCACATGATAACTAAACTTTAAGATGATCTGAAGTGATGTTCTTTGTCTATTTATGATGATGCTTATCTATTACTGTTATTTGTTTAAGGGATTGGCATATACTTAAACTTAGTTAAGCTTGCTTAATAAAACTTGACCAACTAAAAATGCTTATCGCAGTTAAACCATGTCAGCTTTTCCTTGATTATAGCCTTGCATGTCATATAATTTACTCCACTTGCTGAGTACCAACCATAAGTGTACTCACCCTTGCTTTATTAAAAACAATGCTGCTCAGAACAAGATAATTGTCCGGTGTTCCCTGAAGATTTCGAAGAATACTAGGCGTATGTCTCCCAGTCATCTGCCTGTGAAGTCGAAGTCCGCTGCTAGTTATCAACTCTTATTTATTCATTTAAGATTACGACTGTTGGTCATATATTAAAGTGCTATTATACTCTTTTTCGTTAATACATTGCTTCGGGTATACACTTGTGAAGTCTACTGTATGTGCAGAACTTGATCCTGGCGCACATATGGGATGCATTCGGTTACCTTGTCTAAACCGAGTGTGACAAGGGTGAAAACTGATATATCAACCATGCTCACGGTTAAGAGCGGCTTGGACCCTCACATGATAATTAAACTTAAAGATGATCTAAATCGATGTTCTTTATTCGTTTATGTTGATGCTTACCTATTACTAATATTTGTTTAAGGGATTAGTATATATTTACACTTAGTTAAGCTTGCTTAATAAAACTTGATCAACTAAAAATGTTTATCGCAGTCAAACCATGTCAGTTTTTCCTTGATTATAGCCTTGCATGTCATATAATTTACTCCACTTGCTGAGTACCAACCATAAGTGTACTCAGACTTGCTTTATAAAAAATAATGCTGCTTAGAACAAGATAATTGTCCGGAGTTCCCTGAAGATTTTGAAGAATACTAGGCGTATGTCTCCCAGTCATCTGCCTGTAAAGTTGAAGTCCGCTACTAGTTATAAATATTTATTTATTCGCTTAATATTAAGACTGTCGGTCATGTAATAAAGTACTATTATACTCCATTTCGTTAATGCATCGTTTCGGGTATACATTTGTGAAGTCTACCGTATGTGCGGAACTTGATCCTGGCGCATATATGGGATGCAGTCGGTTACCTTTTCTAAACTGGGTGTGACACCTATCCACCCTTGTATAGTCTAGAGGATAGGGTTACATGGAAGTCCTAGTCGGATACAAGTCCTAGAGTCCTACCCGAGTACTTTTCGGGTAGTTTTCTACTATATCCGACTAGGTTTACTACTGTATGAGTAATTGTACTAGTCTACGAGTAGTTACAACCAGTGTAGGGCATGGGCCATGTCCCACCCCTTATCCTGTGAGATGTAGGCCATGTGCATATGTGGCAGAACCGCTCGAATTAATCCAACTCAAGTGCACTAACCATTATCCATAAAGGCAAAACGGCTACCATGCACTTCAAATGGAGTAATCCGACAGTCTGTCGGGTAATCGTCGATGCGACCACTGAATATTTTGATCGAAACAAAGCGTACACTTAACTCGCACGAAGGCAAGTCCAGTGATTACAACATTCCATAGCTTTTACCTCACAAGTCTGACAATTATTTATTGCAGACCGAGTTCATAAAATAAGTACTTCAGAGTTCACATATAAAAACATTATTCAGAGTTTAAGAGTAGCGGAAAGAAAACACGATCATCTATCATCGATTCGGATACCACGATGAAGCCCATACGTGGCATCATTCGGCAGAGTGATCGTTGGCCGGGGATAGATCCCACTTCACGGACCAACCAGGTAGCAAGGTACAAGGCCAAGTCAAACCAGCTATCATTTCTTTAAAAGACACACCTGAAAATAAAGCCACAAGCAAGGTTGAGTATACTAATACTCAGCAAGGCTTACCCGACTATTGGTATGTAAATAACCGACTCCTAAGCATGCATGGCTCTAAGGCTCTAGGTTTTCTTTTTGCTAAAAAGCAACGAAGAGTGAGTCCTTAATTTCACATTTTAGCTTTCAATATTCTAATTCATTTAACCATTCTAAGTGAGCATCTTTCTCTAACCAAACATGGTGGAAAACAATTAATCATCCAATAAGTTTTATCATAGCCAGGGTTCCTCTTGTTACTCTATGTGGCAAAAGTATTAAGCAGTCTCAATTACCATGAGAAATAGACGATTTGAATCGAATTTCTTAACCTTGCAAGGCAAACCTAATACACACGCCTAGGGCACCGAAGGGTCTCCCCAAGAGACTTTTCCCCTTTTCTTTCTAGGTTGTGGATCAGGGTCACCCTCCCCGACTATAGAACCACGCTCTGCACTTGCATGTGTATACGCATCTGAACTTTGTTCAAGTAGGGTGAAAGTAAAGTCCACTTGCCGGGCCAATCAGGTACTTAAGCTTATCGAGTACCATATTTTTGACATGTGGTTAGTACATTCAAATGCTTAACCACCACCACCACACACTGCGGCCTTAGCATTTTTCTCTACTCAGACGGGGCCTCAACCATGAGCATCGTACCACAGCCCTGCCTATCAACCTTATAGTTGCAGTATGTAGTAAAATCATTCGACTCCTATAATTCTCGCGAGTAACAGGAAATCACTCGACTTTTACCGAATCTATTAACAGAGCATCTACTCGAACTCCATTTCTAGTATTCCTTACATACGTACCTAGGATCATATAGCTAGGGTTCCAATCAACTCCTATGAACATAAATGCACAGGTAAAAAGGAATAGTAGTTGCATCAATTGAAATACTGGGATCATGCACCGGGGCTTGCCTTCTTGGGCAAAACTAGTCAGGGGTTCTTCCGAACTTTGGTTCAAGTCTTCGATGACTTCAGTCACGTTTACTTGAGCTTCACGGGATTTGTTCTCGGGCTCTGGCACTAGGGTGTACATTCCGTTGGTGAGAGTCGTCGGTTCTATATGAATGCACATGTATGAATGGTTTTAATGGTACAAGATAAATAACTATTTCACTATAAAGTAGTCATTCAACAAAACTCAAGTTAAGTTATCAAGCACTTCATTTTCTTTTCCTTGGGTAGTCATTTATCGAGTACTTATCTGGATTAACTAACTTCATTAGGTAAGTGAGTGGTTTTGCCATTTCGTAAATAGCCATTTTCAACAGTAAGCATGGATTAAACCAAACAACTCGTAGAGGTAGTTCCTAGGGTTGAGATTTTTATGCAGAGCATGTTACTTAAGTACAAACTCACTGTAAAACTTTTAGCCATTTTCATTTAGTAGGTTAATCATGAAAAATACATTAAACAACTACTGCTAGGATCAAGACCTATTTATACAGAACAAACCATGCAAGAACTGGTGCTCAACATTTTACTGAACAAACTTACTTGCATGAGTAGGCTACTGTAAATTTTGTAGATTTTTCCTATGCAAGAATCAGAGGCTAAAATTCTAGTTTAATTGGATCTATACCCAACATGAATAAATTTTATAGAGAGTTCTATTCAGTAGCTGACTCTCAATCTTTTTCCCTAGAATCAAAACTTTAAGTGGGTACTCATGTAGAAAAATTACAATTTTTTAGTACAGAAGCTATAGGTTTGGATTTTGTTTAGCTAAACAAGGAATAAAAGATTTAGCAAGTTCTACTAAAGAATTCTAGTTCAAATTTTTACTATAGCTTCTATCTAGTAGTACCAATGTGTCATAAAAATTGTACCTTAAAACAAGTACTACAACAGTAAGAATATAAATGCAACACTTGGATCTAGCATATAACAAAAGGTACTCAAAACATCTAGTTGTGATTAGATTCAGTGCATGAAATTTTTATGAACGACTATACTCTTAGTAAAGCTACCGTACAAATCTCATGAGCAGTTCTTTTCTGAAACTCTTGGAACAATTAAAATACACTTAAATTTGATTTAAATCTACAGCTAAAATTATGCGGAAACAGTCCAAGATACTTCTACAAATTTGTATATCTTAACTTAGTGAGTCCAGAACATTTTAGTTTGTATTTTTAGGATTTTCTATGAATTGTTTTGCATTATCAAAGTTCATAGATTGGTTTTCAAAGTTCAAGTTTCTAGTCTACAAATGGGTCCCTAAGATTTTATGGAAATCTCCCTAGAAATATTGAAATCGAAGCAATTGGGTCCTTTTTGCAGGGGAACGGCGGCGGCCAACCAAATTCCGGCGACCAGGGTTTCCGGCGGCGAGGGTGAGGGTGGGAGAGGCAAGAGGGGACCAAATCATACCTTTTTTGTGGCCTTGGGTGGGGAAGTGGTGGACCGAGGCGGCTCGCCAGCGTGGCACAGAGCCGGCGGCGGTTGTGGGGGGTGGTGGTGGCGCTTTGGTGAAGGAGAGGGCGTGGGGATCAGTCGTGCAACTTCGGTGTGAGGTGGAGAAAGTGATGGGAGAGTTGGTTTGAGCAATGTGGGGGGGGGGGAGTGTCGCGTCCACGTGCAGGTGGTGGCTCGCCGGAGTTGGGTTGGGGGCGGTGAGCTTTGGGGCCTCGGATGGGGCTTTTATAGGTGCGAGAGGGAGGATGGCGGCCTGGGCACGAGCTGCTGGGGAAGGTGCGACTAGGGGGTCCAAATTCGGGGGCGCGGCTCGCTGGGGCGCCAGCAGCGCCCGCAGCAGAAAAATGCCGCCGCGTGGAGGGTTCGTGGGGGGAGAGTGGGATTTTGTGGGCCAGGGGGATCTCCATGGTGCTGGCGGACCCATATGACTGGGCGGGCTCAGTTGGCCGAGGTGCACCGCCAGCTGGCCTGCCAGCGATGGGATAGGGCAGAGGGAGGAGAGAGGAGGGAGAAGGTGAGAGATTTAAGTGCAAAAAGCAAAAACAACTGGGGCGTGGGTGAAAAGGGAGCTAAAACTCATTCTTCCCAAGGTCAAATTGTCACACCCGATTTACAAGGACATAAACCGAGTAGTCATATATGCGCCAGGATCAAGTCACACATATATACAACAGAATCATCAAGATATCACAACACATATCATGAAATAAAAGCATATAAATTGTAAATGAATTCTTTATTACAACCGAATCAAGAATCAGTTCAAGGAGTGCGGAAGCGTAAAATGAATACATGAAGAACAGGGCGCCACAGGGATATCGG
Source organism: Panicum hallii (assembly GCF_002211085.1). NCBI lineage: Eukaryota > Viridiplantae > Streptophyta > Magnoliopsida > Poales > Poaceae > Panicum > Panicum hallii. The sequence continues at coordinate 31,479,297 of NC_038044.1, read as the reverse complement.
CTGGGAGACAAACGCCTAGAGGTCGTCGAGTCCGCTGATGTAGTCCTCCACGTCGCCTTGTACTAAGCAGCAGTCGAAGATATCCCCAAAGAGAACAGAAGAGTAGAGAAGACAAGTGTGAGGACACAACTTGTACTCAACAAGTATAACACAAACCATGAGGCTCTACGATTAGCTGACTCAACTGCGTTAGCTTTTAATCTGGGCAAATTTTATTAAAGCTATTTACTACTAGTGCATGAATTACCATAACCCAAGTTACTGAATAATTAATTAAAATTACTCATGAGTCTAATGAAATCCAATTCAAACCACCAAAGATAAACCCCACTAATCAGACAGAAGATCTGAGCCACTCATGACCGTGAGCACAGCTAGTATACCAGTTTTACACTCTCGAGAGGTTGCACATCTTTACCCACAAGTCGTGAGCTACGCTAGTTGTTCATCACACTTCCTTAGGTGAGATGACTAGCAAGCGCACTACGAGACCGTTACAAAGGACCACGTTAGTAAGGTGTAACCGCTAAGGTTTCTGGATCGGCGATGATGGGGCCCACCTCACGGGGGTACAAGCACACAGCACAGACCAAGCCGGAGGAGCAGGGATCATTGAAGCTTACCACCCCTCTTGCCCCGCAGGTAAGTTACTCCCGAACCAAAATGCCATAATTAGTAAGTCAAGACCATCCCATTCCAGTTTTGTGGTTGCGCGGTTGTCCCAGGTTGTCACTCTATGAACTGGTCCTTAGGGAGAGTGGCCAACCAAGCACTAAGAACCGTGCTGGCCCCCTAAACCATGTTTCTATAAAAACATATTTTAACGAGACATGAGCCGCTCAAGCACACAGCACAGAGGGCCACTCTTAGAATCAAGTTACATATACCATTAGTCAAATTTAATTAAAAAGGACTATAATGTGTGAGAGCGCAGCACCTAGCACAACTTAACCAAAATGCAACCCAAGGTATTTTTATAAAGGATAAAAGTGGCTAGGAAATCCTTATAGGCACACAATATTAAAATGCAGTATGAAATTGTATTTAAAGTGATAGGATGTTCAGGTTATACTTGCCTTCCTTAAACTCTCCTGGCTGCTGCTCAAATGCGTCTGAAGAAGGTGGCTCCTGGTACTCCTCTAGTGGCTCAACGTCTACTCATGATCATAACATCACAACATGGTCCACACATGCACGTACATACATGCAAACAATGACAAAAGATAAGAAACAGTACGACAATACAATAAAATAGCACACAAAACTGAGCTAAAGCTATTCTATGCGTTACAACGATCGCGTGGGCGCGAAAACCACTCAAAACGGAGCTAAGACGCGTAAACTAGGGCTAAAACAAGATCCAGGGACTTAACTGTGAGAAAAATAGAAAGTTCCAGGGGGTCCAGCACAAAAACTAGGGACTTATACATAATTAAACTATAGGCGCAGAGTCTAACGTGCAAAAACAATAGGGCCGGACAGCGGACCCAAAATCTAGAAAGCTCAGGGGCTTCGGTGCAAAAACAGGGGCTCAACTGGAATTACTTTTGAACTAACGTGGACTGCGGGTTGGTTTCTAATAATCCCTGGGGCTCTTTAATAAAAGCGCTGGGGCGAACCGGTATCTTCTAATCTGGGCCACTAGATCTAAATCTAACGGCTCGGATCTAAACCAATCCATGAACCAGTATCTACGCATCTCAGCCGTCGGATCTTGATCTGATGCTCCGGACCCCATCTTAACCTAGATCTAATCTCAGGCGTTGGCTTCTGATCTGGCGGCTCTGGGCGAAGCAGTACGCGGGATCTAATCTCACATGTTGACCTCGAATCAGGCGGCCAGGGTCGGTTGGGCACGCGGGTGGCGGCAATACAACGCCGGCGACCTAATTCCACGGCGGCGTGGCTCGTGCTTCGCCAGATTTCACAGTAAGCGGTGCTCAGGGGGTCAATTCGACCGAGGTTTGGGCCAGGCAGGATCACCACGCCATGCGTGATTGACCTAGGGCATTTTCGGGCCTTGGGGTGCTCTGGGCATGTACGCGCAGCGTCGGGGGCGGTTCTGTGCGGCGGCGCTCGCCGGCGTGCGGCTTTCCGGCCGCAGGAGCGGGCTACGGCTTACCAGCTCTAGCGCAATAGGACGAGGGAGGTCACGCGATGCTCACCTGTGGTAGAACCGCTTGAATTATTCTGGCTCAAGTGCGCTAGTCGTCGCCATACAGTCGATAATAACTCAAAGCACTTCAAACGGAACAACCCATTCATCTGTTGGGTCTTCGCCCGATACAACCACGGTTCAACAGGATCGAAGCAGGTTTACCTCGCACGAAGGCGAGTTTACAATCACAGTACATCTCATCAACTTTTAATTTACAGAAACGTAAATATTATTAGAAACCTTTTTCAAATTTAATGTAAACTTATACAAATAGTGTTTAAAACGACAAGCTAAACAGCTTGTCCGAGTTTACAGCGGAAGGAAAATAAATTCACGACTACACAGGTCGCGAAGGTTGACACCGTACTTAGCCCAAAGCTTGGTGTCACTCAGGAGGGTCACTGCCAGCCGGGGACGGATCCCACTCCACGGACCAGCCAAAAGGAACAGAAGTTGGCCATGCAGGGTTATCCGTGGGGCTCTCGAAGGTTATACCTAAAAGATTCACTAGCAAGACTGAGTATACTAATACTCAGCAAGGCTTACCCGAAATTGGGTATACTTAGCCCGTACTTAGCCCATAATTAGACTCATGAAGGCCTGAAAAGGTTCTGGGTTTCATTTCAGCTGAAAAGCAACAAAGAGTATGATCTACTTTCAAATTTTAGCTTTCAAATTCTAATTTGATTAACCATTCTAGGTAAGCACCTACACTAGGCAAGCAAGGTAGAGATTAGCATTCATCAGGATTATTCCATCAATTGTTAGAGTTCTTACTCTATGTGGCAGAAGGAATAAGCAGTCTCAATTTCCGCGAGAGACGGACGATTCTGAATCGAATTTCAAACCTTGCAAGGCAAACCTAACTCACACGCTTGGAACACCAAAAGGTCGTTCCAAAGCAACCGTTTGCCTTTCATTCCGGGTTGTGGAACAGGGCCACCACAAGCGACTGTAGGAGCGTACACACACCAATTGTGTAGGACATATGTCTGTAGCGCGACTACATGACCATACTCCTGTCCGCTGTGCGGAACGTACTCCCACACGTCGGTGCGTGAGAAAACCAAATTACGAGTGGTGGGAGGTATGTCCACTTGCCGGGCCGATCGGTTACTAGGCTTGCCACTTTACCATATTTCGCGGCATGTGGCTAGTACATTCAAACGCTTAGCCACCACTACCACACACTGCGACCTTAACAACTTTTATCAAAATAGACAGGATAAACCTCCAGGTCATGATACTACACATGACCCTGTCCATTATCCTTATAGTGATTGCAGAATAGTAAACATGCAACTCCTATATCGCACGAGTGACAGGAAATCACTCGACTTTTATCGGTCCTATTTAGCAGAGCGTCTACGCGATAAGGTTTCATTTCAACTCCTAGACGTAATGCAAGATATATAATATATAAGTAAAATGGTAATAAATTGAAATACTGGGGTATGCATCGGGGCTTGCCTTCTTGAGTGGGGTTGGGGGCAGGAGTGTCAGAAACTTCCGAACTTGGGTTCGGGGCTTCAGTTAAGTCTCGGCGACGTTTATTGGGTCCTCAGAAATCCCTTGGTCTTGTTCCAGGACTAGCTCGTAGTCTCCGTCGTCGAGAGTCGTCGATTCCACATGGTATGCAATGATTTAAGTGAGATGGTGCTTGAGTTACAGATTTTATTTCACGATAAAGTTGCAATCCAACAATTTAATCAATATAAACTCATGAAGCAAGAGGGGTTTGAATGTAAACTCATTATGGTTGTTTTAATCCAATTATCCTATTTTATTGAATTAAGTTATCAAATTGGATTTTTAATTTGAAAACTATAAATGTTCTAACCTTGTGTCTTTATAGTTAAGCTTATCTTTAATAAATAAATTTATTGTGAATTTCTCATAATTTTCTGAAAACAGAAACTAACACATTTGAATTTAAACTCAAACTTCAAGTTTAAATTCAAATCTTGAGTAAATAAAACTATAAATTCTTGGGAAAATTTAATTATGATCTAATTATCAGCAATTTAGGTTATGATAAAAAGGATTTAAACAATTAAACTACAGGATCATGTTTAAATAAATTCAAACTACTTTAAATTTGATTTGCACAAGTTCAAAAGAATTTAAACTACAAAATAGTACTAAGCTTGAAATTTTTACACTAGCTCATACATGACCTAAAGAAGCTACATAGAAAAAATCATAAGAAAATAATTTAGTATGCAAAAGTTATGCATAAGATACTCTTTTACTTTAAGTTTAAAATAGATCAAAATGCATTTCGTTTCATACCAAACTTTATTAACAAAAGTTGTAGATCTTGATTTCTAGTTTCTAACAAAACTGGTTTGGTAATTTTTGGATTTTTCTACACATTCCTATGAATTTTACAAGCTAGCTGCTTTGCACACATGAAATAACAAAAGAGTTCACAGGGAGGCCCTCGGGTTCTTGCACCTAGGCCCTTAGAATAGCAATCTAAATTACATATGGGTCCTTGCCGGGGGAAGACGACGGCCGTGGTGTCTGGCCGGCGTGTTCTCGCCGGTGGCGAGGATTTGGCCGGAGATGATCTGGTCCTACATGACCTACATGATCTACTGTGCTCACGGGTGGGTGATGTGCACCAGGATTAGTGACGGAGCACGGCCTGCGACGACGGATGGCGGTGGCCATGGCGGCACATCATTGTTCCCGGCGAGGGGCCGGCGAACGTGGGCAGGAAGGGCGCGCAGGAGCACCGTGGGAGTGTGGGGATGCTTTTCCCCTACCTAATTTGGTCGGAGACCGAGCACAAGGTGGTAATCGACGGCGGGGTGGGTCGGGTTCTCACTGGAGGTGATGGCGACGCGGTGTTCCGCAGGCTAGGGTGCTGGAGGGTGGCGGGGAAGTAGTCGAAGAGTTTCTGCCGCCTGGTGTGGTGCTTCTGGTGACCTTGGTCGGGGTGGAGAGGCCTTGTACCGGCGGTTCGACGGGAGGCTGAGCGGCGGCGGAGCTTGGAGCTCACCGGCGCTGCGGGGAATGGCGCCAGGATGCAGGAAAACAAAATTGGAGGGGCTAAGGAGCACCAGCGGGTCACGACGGAGCTCTGGTTGCACTGGATCAGGGTTCGGGGGTGGTGTGGGCGACTGTCGACGATGGCTAGGGATGGCGGCGGAGGTCGGGTCAAGGGAGGTGACCGGAGTAGGAGAAATTGAGTGAAATGCGTGTGTGCAAACGCAAGGGCAAGTGTGCTAGGAGTTCCAGGATGTGCTCGAGGTCTCAAAGGAGATGTGGTCGCGCGGAAACAGGAGCTGGCACGCTGGCGGCGCGCGTGGCGGCACGGCGAAGCTCGGGCAGCAGCAGTGCGACGTGGGGAATGCGGGTGCGAGACAGCACAAGGTCGGGAGGGCGGCGGCAAAGTAGGGGAGTGAAGCGTGGGATCGCCGGGAAGCAGGAGGTGGTACTAATCATCTTGCAGCGACGGCGAGCGGCGGCGAGGAGCAGCTCAGGCAGATAGCAGGCGGCGTGGCGAGGCGAGGAGAAGCCAGCGCGAGGCTGGGGAGCGGCGGGGCAGGTGCTGGGGCGGCACGTGATAGGAGGTTGAGTCCCGATCTTCCGAGAGGTACGGTAAAGTTGATTGATGGAGAACTCGACGTTGATGATCCAACGCTCCGAACGAACAGAACCCCGCAATCACTACACCACTGCTCCGTTGGTTATCACCCGTGTCACACGAATGACCTCGCCACGAAGGCTTATCCCTGCAAGTGCAATCAAGAACACAAGCAAGAACAGGAGATGCAATCAAACAGACTTGATTACGAGATGGGGTCTCACAAACCGATGAACGGCGACACTGTTTGATGACAGAATGAATCTAAGCAAAATCCAAACCCTAAAGTGGCGATGGCTACTGAATAAAAAGGAGTTGGGGGCGTGCAAGTCCCCTGGACGCAACTCTAATGGGCTTCAACACGGTACACGGGCCAACGGCCCAAAAGACGGTGACACAGCACCCTGTCAGATTCTGGATGCCCACTTGTGTCGACGATTCCCGTCGAATCAGTAGGAATTTTGAGGTGGTACCAGTGCCATCTGAAGCTCTATGAAATTCTAGTTCCAACCATATATAGAACGTCCAAATCTGACTCCGTATGTGGCTAGGGCGTCAGTTTTGGTGAAGTAAGGTTCTGTAATCCGAGGTGGAGTCAAAGTCGAGTTGGACGTGGACTCCTCCTTGGTGTGGACGTCCTAGCACCTCCTCCTTGAGTGCTTGGCCTTCTCCAAGTCCTTGCTGGTCCTCTCCATTGTTTCTAATCAATAACACATGCATAGAACCAAGCGTAAGTTCTGAAAACAATTGACAAGGTTAGAACGTACCTGGAGATCCAACTGTCGCGCACGTGCTCTAGTGATCGGTCCTTGCATTGTATGCAAAGGAGAGATGTCCTCATCAGCATGTGGCCTACCTCAGGGCGGCTCTGGAGCAGGGAGGTGCATGGCACATGGCCGGCAGAGCGGCGGCGGCAGTCGAGCTTAGGAGCAGCGGAGGGAGAGGAGCTGAAGGAGGAAGACGAGGACTATTTTGTGATTCTCCAAAAGTACAGGGACCTCCTGGTAATGTCTTGATAACTTTCAAACTAGAGCTCAAATGAGAATGGGCCCAAAAGCAAAAGTGTAGGGTTTTACAAAATCTATAACTTTGCTTTAAGGTTTATTTATAGAAGAGCAACAGATTTAAAATTACTATGAAACTTAGCAAAGTTTCTAAACTTTATATAAATCCTGTTTAAAAATTACACTACATTTACAACCCATGTGTAGTTTCACCTACATTTGCGATTTAAACACAAGTTCTTGACTTTTACAAAACAACCTTCATACATTTAAATTCTACCTCCCATTCTCACCCTTTTAACACTAAAGGACCTTTATTAATTTATAATTATTTAAACAACCCTTTTTCCTTAGCATTTAAATTTTTAAACACACTTTTACCACATTTTGCACACAACTTTGTACTAAAATCTAGGGTGTGACAATGCTAAGTACCTGAGAGTCACAGCCTTCCTCCCTAAAAAGAATCTCGTCCTGAGACTCCGGAAAATAATGGACTTGAATGATCAAGTTTGGAGGTTGGCCTGAAGGAAGTCTAGGAAATTGTGTTGAAGATAGGATTCAGTTTCCCATGTGGCCTCTTCTTCCGTGTGATGGTTCCACTGAATTTTGAACATCCTGATGGTTTCTCTTCTAGCTTCTTTCTTTGGTGTCTAGCACTCTGAGTGGATGTTCTGTATGGGTTAGATCAGGTTCGATTTCGATGGTTTGGGAATCGATGATCTCAATAGGAACTTTGACGCATTTTCTAAGTTAAGAAACATGGAAGATGTTATGGATGACTGCTAATTGAGGAGGAAGTTGAAGACGGTAAGCTACGGGTCCACAGATTTTGAGAATTTCAAAGGGTCCGATGTATCGAGGAGCAAGTTTCCCTTTTACGCCGAACCTTTGGATACCTCGAGTAGGAGATACTCGAAGATATATGAATTCTCCGACTTGAAACTGTAATGGTCTTCTTCATATATCAGCATAGCTTTTCTGCCGAGGTTGGGCTGCCTTTAGATTGTTTTGAATAGTCTTTACCTTTTCCTCTGCTTCAGTGACAAGGTCCGGTCCAAAGATTTTACGCTCGCCAGTTTGTGACCAATCCAAAGGAGTTCGACATCAGCGACCATATAATGCTTCGAATGGGGCCATCTTGAGACTAGTTTGATAGCTGTTATTGTAAGAAAATTCTGCCAGTGACAAGCATTTGTCCCAATTCTTGTCATACTGAAGGACACAGGCTACAAGCATATCTTGCAAAATCTGATTTATTCTTTCAGTCTGTCTGTCGGTCTAAGGGTGATATGCGGAGCTTCAAATTAACTTAGTTCCAAGAGCATGTTGAAGTTGCTCCCAGAATCGAGCAATAAACTGTGCTCCACGATCAGAAATGATCGTCTTAGGTACTCCATGAAGACGAACTATTTGATCCAGATAGATTTCCGCATACATTTTGGCATTATATGTAGTATGCATAGGAAGGAAATGTGCAGTCTTGGTTAATCGATCAACGATTACCCAAATTGAGTCATGTCTCAGAGAAGTATTGGGCAAGCCAACAATAAAGTCCATACTGATATCCTCCCATTTCCAAGAGGGAATAGGTAGAGGTTGAAGAATACCAGCAGTTTTTAGATGACTGGCTTTGACTCTTTGGCAGATATCACATTCTGAGACATACTTGGCAATTTCTCGTTTCATACGAGTCCACTAGAAGTTCTGTTTCAGATCCTGGTACATCTTCGTACTGCCAGGGTGCATAGAGAATTTGGATAGGTGGGCTTCATCCAATATCTGTTTATGGAGTTTATGATCCTTAGGTACAACGATACGTTCGTTGAACCATAAAACTCCTTCACGATCTACTCGAAAGCACTTATACTTCCTTTCTCCTTGTGTTATCTTTTGCTTAATGATTCTGACCCCTTTATTGCGCTGTTGAGCTAGAACAATACTATCCTTAAGCGTGACTTCAACTGAGAGATGGTTCAAGTCACCTTGGGAAATGATTTCTAGATTAAGCTTTCTCATCTCCCAACAAAGAGTCTCATTGAAAGTTTCTACAGATAAACAAAAGCAATGTGCCTTGCGACTGAGTGCATCCGCAACAACATTGGCCTTGCCTGGATGATAGTGTACTTTCAAATCATAGTCTTTGATAAGTTCTAGCCAGCGTCTTTGCCTCATATTCAGGTCTGCCTATCTGAAGATGTACTTGAGGCTTTTGTGGTCAGTATAGATATGGCACTTGGTACCCATCAGATGATGTCTCCAGATTTTGAGTGCATGGATGACAGCTGCGAGTTCAAGATCATGGGTAGGGTAGTTCTGTTCATGAACCTTGAGTGCTCGTGATGCATAGGCAATCACTCGGTTGTCCTGCATAAGCACACAACCAAGTCCATTTCCTGAAGTATCACAATAGATGTCGAAGGGTTTTGACACATCTGGTTGAGCTAAAACTGGAGCAGTTGTAAGATGATCTCGGAGAGTGTGAAATGCATCTTCGCATTTTTGATCCCAAGAGAATTTAACACCTTTCTTTAATATTTCGGTCATAGGTTTGGCTATTCTGGAAAAGTCAGGGATGAAACAACGATAATAGCCAGCTAGACCAAGAAAACTACGGATCTGATGGACTGATGTGGGAGGTTTCCAATCCATCACTTCTTGTACTTTACTGGGGTCAACGGATATACCGTCACCGGAGATAGTATGGCCCAGAAATTTTATAGTATCTAACCAGAACTCGCATTTAGATAATTTGGCGTATAAATGGTGGTCTCTTAATCGCTGAAGAATAATATGAAGATGTTTTGCATGATCTTCTGGATTTTTAGAGTAGATCAGAATGTCATCAATAAAAACCACAACAAATTTTTCGAGTTCTTGCATGAAGACAGAATTCATAAGATACATGAAATATGCTGGAGCATTGGTAAGACCAAATGACATGACTAGGTATTCATATAGACCATATCAAGTGGAGAAGGCCATTTTTGGAATGTCGCTTGGCCGGATTTTAATGATGATAGCTGGAACGAAGATCAATTTTTGAGAATACTTTAGCTCCAGCTAGCTGATCGAAAAGAATATCAATGCGGGGTAGGGGATACTTGTTTTTGATAGTCACCGCATTGAGAGGACGATAATCTACACATAGCCTAAGGCTATTGTCTTTCTTTTTCACGAATAAGGCTGGACAACCCCATGGTGATGCACTCGGATGAATGAAACCCTTATCAAGGAGGTCTTGAAGTTGGATTTTTAACTCGGCTAACTCCTTAGGAGGCATACGATAAGATCTTTTAGAGATGGGGGCTGTGCCTAGTTGAAGTTCTATGATAAACTTAATATCTCGATCTGGGGGCATTCCAGGCAAATCGTCTGGAAAGACATCTGGGTATTCACAGACGATAGGATATCCTTTAACTTGATCCCGGTTGCAGCATAGGTGCAAGAGTTAATGTACTCCCGTTGTGGAAGATAGAGAATGGTAGGTTCATACTCAGGTGAATCTATCTCCACAGTTCGGGAAGAGATATCCAATGACACTTGATGCTGGGTCATCCAATTCATACCTAAAAGAACATCCATTCCTTCTAGGTCTAGTAAAAGCAAATCCGTTTTTATCAATTGACTACCCAGCTGAAGTGGTACCTTCCTACAGATTTGATTTGATAAGATTTTTCCACCAGGAGTTGTTATTTTATAATCTCCATTAGTAGGACAAAGCTATGGGTGGCACCAGAGTCAAAAAGAACAATTACTGGGTGATGGTTGATAGAAAAAGTACCCGTCATTATTGGTGTCCCCTCGGGGAGTTCGGAGAGAGTGGTGAGGTTCACCCTTCCCTGGCGGACCTGGACCACTTGCCTCTTGCCCTTGCCCTTATTGGTTGCATTGAATGTTTGCCCTTGGAAAGATTTCCTAGGTTGAGGGCAATCCTTGATAAAGTGGGACGGGCTTCCGCAATTGAAACAACAATAGTTGTTGTTTCCTTGGTTGACTGGCGGAAAACTCGGCCGCAGACCCTGTTGTTGTTGCTGCTGAAATTGTGGTGTCGGTGGTCGATTGAATCGTGTCTGCTGGGGTGGTCTAGCTACCCATCTGCCAGGCATGTTACTTCGAGGCGGTGCTTGGGTAGTAGCGTTTTGAACCAACTGATATCTTGCCGGTTGTGTAGCTGAAGGCCCTATGGGTGTCTTCCTTTTCTTCTCTGCTCTGTGGGATGAGATGCAGTCTTCCTGAGTGATGGTCATATTGACCAGCTCATTGAAATTTTTAGCCTTTACCAAATTCAGTCATTCTTTAAGTATGGTGTTCAGGCCTCGACGAAAATGATCTCGTTTGCGGGCATCATTGTCCGCATGGTATCCCGCGTACTGGCACAAGTGGTTAAAGACTTGTGCGTATTGCAGGACGGTGCGAGTTCCCTGAGTCAAATTCAGAAATTCATTAAGCTTTCGCTCAATGAGTCCTTCGGGGATGTGGTGCGCTCGAAAAGCGGTCCGAAACTCGTCCCAAGTGACGACATGACCGGCAAGCTGCATGGCATGATACTGATCCCACCAGATGCGGGCAGTGCCATGGAGTTGTTGGGCTGCAAAAAGCGCCTTGTTCTCATCTGAACATGGGGCAGACAATAAGGTGAACTTGGATTTGATGCTGCGGAGCCCAGCGTCGGCGTCAAGGGGCTCGTCCGCCTTATGGAATAGTGGAGGCTGGGTGCTGAGGAAGTCTTGATAACTGGCCGATGGAGGTTGATCTCGACCTCGGGACTGATGATGGAATTGCCCCATTTGAGCCTGCACGAGCTGGTTGAGAAGTTCTGTTTGTCGGGCAATGACCTCGGCCAGATTTGGCGGGGCTGGTGGCGGTTGCTGGGAACCACTGGCCTGATCTGCCCGGAAACCTTCCGGGGTTCCGCGAGTAGCTCCAACCATCTGAAATAAAGGAGATATCCATTATCAATCATATCCTTACTCCTACTTTCAGATGATATACAGTTGCCAAAATATAATTCATAAGCTCCATTCAATCAACTCATTTCAGACGCAAGGGATTAAGTAAGATAGTAGAACATGAGGTTTGGATTACTACGCAAACTCTGATGGTCCTTACATCTTACATTAGGGTGCTTTGACTACTACAAACCATTCCATAAGTACACATGCCACATATGATACAACAAGTGGCCCTAGATCTAGGTAGACTACTCACTACCTAAGTCACACTTTTCTACACTATTTATAACTAGGATGTCGCTAACTCGAACGAAACTAATAGTCATCAAAGTTGCCCACGGATGACTGACTGCCCAAAGAAGAATGATGGGGACTAAGAACAGGATCTCCATGCTCAGAATCGAGGTCTGAAACTCCCTCAATTTCCTCTGGATCTTCTTCTTCGGCTTCGGGTGCTGGTACAGCAGGAGGCGCTGGCTACTGTTGGAGTTCATTGATTTGGGCTTGGGCATCATCAACCTCGAGGATGAGGTTGTGGATTTGTTCCTGGAGGAACTCAATGATCATGTTGCGTTGGGTGATCATTGCGTCACTCTCGTTGATTTGATCTTCCCGGTGATGAATAGTCTCCTCTCGGGCAGCAATGATTTCATCTTTCTCAGTCACCAAGGCTTGAAGCTACGCAATCTGGGTGACTTGTCGGTCAGTATTCCTGAAATGACCTTGCGCGATATTGATCAACTGACCCATACCACGACGTAGCAGAAGTTGATAATGATGCTGAACATTCATGAACCGCATAGTACCCTGAAGCGCCTCTTCCGTTGAGCCTTCCAACCTGTGACTTTCAGGGACTACCTTGAGATTCCACTCAGGATCATTGGGATCTGTTGTAGGGAATAGACTGATAGGCTGTCCTACAACTTCCCTTGGATGCTAGTTGCAGAAGAGGTAGATGGCTTCCAGAGCTGCTCCCTCAATCGTATCAACTATACGATAACCTACCACGTCAACTTTGATAGGTTGCCATTGGGAGCGGAAGGGATGTTGAGGAATAGTTATTCTGACTCGACATCGACGAACACCTTCTTCCTGGTATTCCACTGCGTCATACTGTGGGGGCTCAGTATAAAGGAATGAGCTTAGTGATTCCCAGAGAAGACGAGGAAAACCCTCCCAGTGTAAGGCATTAGTGTGGAGATGCCCTGCAGGATCCCAAAAGACGTTGGAAGGGGCTGCCATCTACAACAAGAATGCAAATGGTGAGACTTATTTACCCTGCTGAGAACTCACAAGGTAAATGGAACGAGATAATCAATTCTGATAACAGCAAAGACTAGAAATCAGATGGATGCTTAAGGTACTCAACTTAGAGCTACCACAAAAATCCTATTAACCCATTCTAGAGATAAGCAACACGCTATTCATCCTTAATAGAACCAAACATACATTGCATTCGTTTATTTGATGATGGATTATGCATGCACGTACTATTCTCAAAATAAGTAAATATATAACATAGGAACAAGCTCACCTTGTCTTTAGCATGAATGGTTGTACATAAGCATATCACATACTCATCATCCATGTCTCTCCCCAAATATGTTCTTATTATGTTTGTATCCATACGAGTCATGTCCTCATCAAGAAGGTCTTCATCAACAACTTCCAGGGGGCGATCACCTGTGTAGGTACTCATCACGATCTTGCTCAATGTAAACATGAACGTAACAAGCTCCTACGGTCCTATACACGCTGTTTCTTTGATGTGCGCACTACCATTGCGAATATCTCAGAGGAAGACATCATCGACTGCTTCTACAACGGCATCACCGACCCAGGCATCTACAGAGACTTTGGGCGGAACAGACCGAAAACTGTTGCAGGGCTTCATGACATGATGCACGACTGGTCCGAGCATGAGGAAAAGATGCGGGAGCGGTTCCCGAGGCGCAATGATAGCAACCTGAGGCGTCCAAACGGTAACTGTACCAAGAAGAGCCAGTGGGACTACTCGGGTCCATCCCGAAAGCGCAAGCCAGACAACCTCGTCGTGGCTGTGGATCGTCACTCACGAGGCAGGAAGACAACGACGCAGGAGGAGTTCGAAAAACTCCTGCAGAAGAAATGCCCATGGCATCCAGGTGCTAATCATGTGGCAATTGATTTCTACCACCTCCGGAAGACATTCAGTAATCCTGGTGGCGGCAAGAAGAACAAGCCAGTGGACAAAGAACCCGAAGAGGATGACCAAGGGGACAAATCGCACAACACGAAGTTCCAGGATGCCTCAAAAACCATCAACGTCATCTTCGGGGGGGGGGGGGGGGGGAGGGGGACAGAGACCACTCCTCCTGTCGAGCCAGTGGTACCACGACCACTCTGTTGGTCGGAGGTCCCCATCTCGTTCTCACGCGACGACCAGTGGACAAGCTTCTTGGAGCCCGGCAAATTCCCCCTTGTCCTGGATCCGGTGGTGGCAGAAGTCAAGCTCACCAGAGTGCTCATCGATGGCGGAAGTGGTCTCAACCTCATCTTCGCCAGCACCCTAAGAAAGATGGGCCTGGACTTAATGGACATGCTTGATCCAAGCAAGTCTCCTTTCTACGGCATTGTCCCAGGTAATGCAGCACACCCACTTGGCACAGTGGTTCTTCCAGTCACCTTCGGCACGAGGGAGAACTACCGCACTGAGTTCATCAAATTCGAAGTTGCCAACTTCGAATCTTCTTATCATGCCATACTGGGCAGACCAGCACTGGCCAAATTCTTATCAAGATGCCAGGACGAAGTGGAGTACTCACTCTCCGAGGTGACTTGAAGAAGTCATATGACTGCAACCAGGAGGTGATCCAGTATGTTTGACTACACGTGTGCCAGATGCTTCAGGGGAAGTACTCGCAGCTGCGCAGCAGCTCTCCTAGGCCGAGCTGGAAATACCTATGAGAAAGGCCAGCAAGTCGAGCATCCAGTCGACTGGTGACGTGGCCCTCAAGATGATCCAGCTCCAGGAGGGCGACTCATCCAAGACCGCCGTTATCGGTGCAAGCTTAGATGAGAAATAGGAATTCACGCTCGTCAGTTTCCTTCGGGCTAACTGAGACATATTCGTGTGGAAACCAGCGGATATGCCAGGGGTGCCCAGGGAACTGATCGAGCATAGTCTAAATGTAAACACACAGGCTGTGCCCAAGAAGCAATGCCTTCGAAGGTTTGCTCACGATAAGCATGAGGCAATCAAATGGGAAATAGCTAAACTCCTTGCGGCTGGCTTCATTAAAGAATTAATCCATCCAGAGTGGGTAGCTAATCCCATCCTTGTAAGAAAAAAGAATAATGAATAGAGAATGTGCATTGACTACACCGATCTTAACAAGCATTGCCCAAAGGATCACTTCGGACTACCGTGCATTGATCAAGTTGTTGACTCGACGGCGGGTTGTGTACTCCTCTGCTTCCTTGATTGCTATTCGGGGTATCACCAGATCGCGCTCAAGGAGGAAGAACAAATAAAAACCGCGTTCATCACCCCGTTCGGGACATACGCCTACAAAACTATGTCTTTCGGGTTGAAAAATGCAGGAGCAACCTATCAATGCGCGATTCAGATGTGCTTTGCTGATCAGCTGCATCGGAATGTTGAGGCCTACGTGGATGACGTAGTCATCAAGACCAGGAATCCCGATGACCTAATTACAGACTTGGAAGAGACGTTCAGCGGCTTACGTAGGTTTTGGTGGAAGCTCAACCCAACTAAATGCATTTTCGGAGTACCATAAGGGAAATTGCTCATGTTCATCGTCAGCAACCGGGGAATTGAAGCCAATCGTGTGAATATTACGGCCATCATTGACATGGGGGCTCCAGCCACAATCAAGGATGTGCAGAAGCTAACGGGATGTATGGCAGCCCTGAACAGGTTCATCTCCCAACTTGAGGAGAGAGGACTACCCTTCTTCAAGCTCCTGAAACGCCAAGACAAGTTCCAATGGATGGAGGAGGCCAAGCAGGCCCTGCAAGATCTGAAACAACACCTTCAGTCTCCTCTGGTCCTTACAGCACCACTGCTGGGAGAAGATCTACTACTCTACATTGCGGTGACAACTCATGTTGTCAGCAGTGCCATTGTAGTCGAGCGCAGCGAGGAGGGCCATGCATTGGAGTGAAGAGGCCCGTGTACTTCGTCAGCGAGGTACTCTTCGAATCTAAGGTACGATACCCGGCAGTTCAAAAACTTTTATATGCAATACTGATTACATCAAGGAAGCTGCACCATTAGTTCGATGAGTACAAGATCACTATGATTACGGATTTTTTGTTGGCGGATATTCTTCACAATCAAGATGCCATGTGGTGTATATCAAAGTGGCCGAGTGGCGAGAGAACCAAATTCCAACTCCAGTGGACAAGCCAGAGCATTGGACCATGTACTTCAATGGATCTCTTAAGCTCGATGGTGGCGGCGCTGGAGTCCTATTTATTTCTCCAAGAGGCGAACAACTGAAGTATGTCCTCTAGATCCTTTGGGAGGTATTCAATAATGAAGCCGAGTATGAAGCCTTGTTTCACGGGCTACGTTTGGCAATATCACTAGGCATCAAGCGACTACTTGTATATGGCGATGCACTTCTGGTCGTTCAGCAAGTCAACAAAGAGTGGGACTGCAACAAGGAGACAATGGACGCCTATGTACAAGAAGTGCGTAAGCTGGAGAATAAATTTTCCAGCCTGAAGGTTCATCATGTGATACGGGAGCATAATGTTGGCGCAGATATGCTATCCAAGCTAGGATCCACCCGTGCACAGGTTCCAGCGGGAGTTTTCATCCAGGAGTTGAAACAGCCATCCATCAAGTCCCCACCTCAGGTAACCACCGTTGCTGGCCTTCAACAGCCTGATCGGGAGGTTATGATGCTTCGAGAGGACTGGAGAGAGGCTTATATCAACTTCATCCGGGACCAAAGACTACCAGTGGGGCTGGACGCAAGAAGCGCAGAGGCAGCCCGTGTCATGTGCAGAAGCAAAAGTTTCATCCTAGTTGACAATAAACTCTACCGGCATGGCGCACGATCAGGTGTACTCATGAAGTACGTCACGGGAGAAGACGGCTACGACATACTGTGGGAGATACATGAGGGCGTTTGCGGCAACCACACAGCTTCAAGAATGCTGGTGGGGAAAGCTTACAGAGTTGGTTTCTGGTGGCCCACCGTAGTGTCCGATGCTGAGGACCTCGTGCGGAGATGCCAAAACTGCCAATTCTTTGGCAAGCAATCTCACATCCCAGCTCACAATCTTATCACCATACCGCCATCCTGGCCGTTTGCTTGCTGGAGCCTTGATATGATTGGGCCCTTCACAACGGCGCCAGGTGGTTTCACACATGTATTGGTGGCTATCGACAAGTTTACCAAGTGGATCGAGTACAAGCCGATAGCCAAGCTCACACCAGATAGAGTTGTTGATTTCATCTCCGACATCTTGCATCGCTTCGGCTTCCCGAACACCATCATCACGGACTTGGGATCAAATTTCACGACTAACCAGTTCTGGGAGTACTGTGAAAATGCGTGCATCGAGGTCAAGTACGTCTCCGTTGCACACCCAAGGGCCAATGGTCAAGTCGAGAGGGCGAACGGCATGATAATCGAGGGCCTCAAGAAAAGACTTTATGATGCAAATAGCAAGAAAGGAGGGAAGTGGATACACGAGTTGCCACATGTCATCTGGGGGCTCAAGACTCAGCCGTCCAAAGCCACAGGACAAACACCGTTCTTTCTTGTATACGGCTCTGAAGCAATCTTACCGGCCGACATCATATGAAAATCCCCAAGGGTTGAAATGTACAATGAAGGCAAGGTGGACGAAGCAAGGCAGCTAGAGCTTGACTCTGTCAAAGAGGCTCGCTGCACCACTCTTGTCCAGTCAACACGATACCTGCAGGGGATCCGGCGATATCACGACCGCAATGTGAGAGAACGGTCGTTCAGTATAGGCGATTTGGTCCTACGCCGCATTAAAGACGAGTCTGGCTTACACAAGCTCAACTCGAGATGGGAAGGACCGTTCATCATCAAGCAGATTACAAGACCGGGGTCTTATCGACTACAATACCCCGAGGGCCAAGACGTCCCAAATTCTTGGAACGTTCAGAACTTGCGCAAGTTTTACCCATAAAGACGATGTGCAGGGATAGCTGTTCTCCGAGCGCCTTGATGTTTTTCTTCCGATTCAGTTTGGAGGCTATGTGCCATAGAATTCGGAATGTAAATTTTCTGTTAAAATACGGAGGTTGTAGCCACGTTCATATTTTATATGAATCGACTTCTTGCTGTGGCAGAACCAACCTGAATTATACCGGCTCAAGTACGCGAGTCGACTCCAGAGGGCTCCAACGTGCTTCAATCGGTATAATCCCTTGGCCTGTCGAGTAACGTCCCGATAAACTACCGATACACAGGATCAAATAAGGTTACCTCACACGAAGGTGAGTCCATAGATACAATCACCATCATATTTTACATCACAGGGAATTACATTACAAGAGTTTCCAAAAGTAGTACAAAATTTCAAACTTAGAGAAAACAGTATAAACTGTTGAAGTTTTGGCTTTTGGCAGCGGAAAACATACGCGATGATCTACAGCACGTTGTCAAGACGGATATCATGCTAAGCCCGAGCACGACATCACTCGATATCACCAGAGCTGGCCGAGGACGGATCCCATTCCACGGACCAACCTTCTGAAAGAGCACCGGGCCAAGGCAAGGGAAGAGTAGGGTCTTTAATACATCACCTGCAAAACATAAAAACTAGCAAGGCTGAGTATACTAATACTCAGCAAGGCTTACCCGGGATTGGGTATACTTTAGCCCATAACTAGACTTATGAAGGCTTATAATAGCTCTGGGTTTAGTTTCAGCTGAAAGGCAACTAAGAGTAGATCCGTATTTTCAACTTTTAGCTTTCAAGTTCTATGTAATTATCCAATCTAGATAAGCACTTATAACTAAGCAAGCAAGGTAGAGCTCTTTATCTCAACCATCAGTGTTACTCATCATATAGTTGCTCTTGTTACTCTGTGTGATAAAGGGATTAAGTAGTCTCAATCATCGTGAGAGGCGGACGATTCTGAATCGAATTTAACCTTGCAAGGTAAACCTAACTCACACGCTTGGAATACCAACAGGGCGTTCCGAAGCAACCGTTTGCCTTTCATTCCGACTCGTGGACAGGTCCACCACAAGCGACTGCAGGAACATACGCACATCACTCGTGCAAGACATACGTTTGTAGCGCGACTACAAAACCCGTATTCCTGGTTGCCCTTGCAACACGTATTTCCCCAATCGAATCAAGTAACCAAAAGAACCAAATACATGTGGTGGGAGGTATGTCCACTCCTCGGGCCGATTGGTTACTAGGCTTACCGCTTACCATATTTCGCGGCATGTGGTTAGTACTTTCAAACGCTTAACCCCGATCGGCACACACCGCGACCTTATCAAATTCAACAACACAGACGGGGTATCACCTCAACCATGATACCTTACAAAACTCCCGTCCGTCATCCTTATAGTGATAACAGGAATGTAAACATTATAATTCCTATATCGCGCGAGTGACAGGAAATCACTCGACTTCTACCGGTCCTATTAGCATAGCAGCTAGTCGGATTCAAGTGCTAGTATCCATCACATTGGTTCCTAGGAGAATGCAACTAGGGTTTCAAGCAATTCCTAAGAACTTAATGCATAGAATATGTAAATAGATATAGATTGCAGTGTAAATAAAATAGTGGGTTATGTCCGGGGCTTGCCTTTACTGGTGGGGCTGAAGTCAGAAATGTCAATATCTTCTGAACTTTGGTTCGGGGCTTCAGTTAATCCCTTGGTGACGTTTACTTGATCTTCAGGAACATCCTCCGTAGACTCCGGGGAGATCTCGTACATACCGTTGCCGAAGTAATCGTATCTACATGCAATGCGACATTACATTCAAAACGTGCATGTGAAACTATCTTACTTTACAATACAATTGCAATTCAACACTCATATAACACATAATTCACATTACACCCTGTCACACCCGATTTATAAGAACATAAATCGTGCAATCATATATGCGCCAGGATCTAGTCACGCATATATATACAACAGATTATCAAGATATCACAACACATGTCACGAATTAAAGCGTATAATATTATAAAATGAATATCTTTATTACAACCGAATCAAGAATCGGTTCAAGAGTTGCGGAAGCGTAAAATGAATACATGAAGAGCTGGGCGCCACAGGGACGTCGACTGGGAGACAAAGGCCTAGAAGTCGTCGAAGCCACTGACGTAGTCCTCCACGTTGCCGGGCACTGAGCAGCAGCCAAAGATATCCGAAGTAGAACAGAAAAGTAGAGAGGCAAGTGTGAGTACAAACTTGTACTCAACAAGTATAACACAAACTATGAGGCTCTAGGCTGGCTGACTCACTGCATTAGCTTTTAGTCTTGACATTTTTTATTAAAACTATTTACTATAACTGGATGAATTACCATAACCCAAGTTGCATAAGAAATTAATCAGTATTAATTAAGAACTACTGAGAACCATCCAAACCACAACCACCCGGGGAATCTCCCTAATCAAAGGTTGATAACCCCACTAATCAAAAGGAGGATCTGGGCCGCTCATGACTGTGAGCACAGCTGATATATCAGTTTTACACTCTCGAGAGGTTGCACAACTTTACCCACAAGTCGTGAGCTACGCTAGTTGTTCATCACACTACCTTAGGTGAGATGGCTAGCAAGCACACTACGAGAGCGTTACAAAGGATCACGTTGGTAAGGTGTAACCGCTAAGGTTTCTGGATCAGCGACGATGGGGCCCACCTCCGGGGGTACAAGACACACAGCACAGACCAAGCCGGAGGAGCAGGGACCATTGAAGCTTACCACCCCTCTTGCCCACGCAGGTAAGTTACTCCCGAACCAACATGACCTAATTAGTAAGTCAAGACCGTCCCATTCCAGTCTTGTGGTTGCGCGGTTGTCCCAGGTTGTCGCTCTATGAACCGGTCCTTAGGGAGAGTGGCCAACCAAGCACTAAGCACCGTGCTGGCACCCTAAACCATGTTTCTACAAAAACATATTTTACGGAGACGTGAGCCGCTCAAGCACACAGCACAGAGGGTCACTCTCAGGATTCAGTTGCATAAGACCATTAATCAAATTAATTAAAAAGGACCAAGTGTGTTATAGCGCAACAACCTAGCACAACTAACCAAAATGCAACCCAAAGGGTATATATATATAGGATATAAAGTGGCTAGGAAATCCTTATAGGCATACAGTATTAAAATGCAGTATGAAATTGTATTTAAAAGTGATAGGATGTTCATGTTATACTTGCCTCCCTCGTACTCTCCCGGCTGCTGTTGGAACTACTCGGAAGATGGCTGCTCCTGGTACTGCTCCGGTGGCTCGACGTCTACTCACGATCGTAACAGCAATACATGGGCCACACATGCACACACATGCAAACAATTGCAAAATATAAGAAACAGTACACCAATACAATAGAACAGCACATAAAACTGGCCTAGAACTATTCTACGCGTTATAATGATCGCGTGGATATAAAGAACACCTAAAACAGAGCTAAGACGCGAAAACTACGCTTGAAACAAGATCCAGGGACCTATTTGCGAGAAAAACAAAACTAGAGATGGACGGCGGGTTAATTCCCCAAAAGGGCAGGGGCTCTTTAACAAAACTGCCACGGCTGAGGGGGTACGCGGCTTCTAATCTGGGCGGTTGGATCTAAATCGAACGGTTCAGACGCACTCCAGTTCGGACGGTCCGATCTGAACAGCACGGTTCGGACTGGTCCGATCCGACGGAACGCGGCCGGCGGCGGGGGGGTCGCCAGAGATGATTCACGACGAGGTCAAGCCCAGGAGACTCAGCACGACACGGGGAACCTAGCTGGGCACTTGCAAAGGTGGATTCGAGCTCGGTTAGGGTGGAACGTCGGCGAAGGCGGCTCGGGACGGCGGACAACGCCGGCGAGCGGTGTTCCGGGCACTCCGGGTAGCTAAAGGCTACGACATCTAGTGCAAAAGGACCAGGGAGAGGGGGCGAAGCTCACCGAGGGGCTGTGGAGGCCGGAGATGCGACGGAGGGAGGAAGACGACGACGGCCGGCGGCGGTAGGGCTCGGGCTCTCGCGGAGGGAGACGATGCCGGGGTGCTCCAGGCTCCTGGACCCCACGGATCGACGCGTGGTGCTCCTGCGAAGCCGGTGGAGGGGTCAGCGGGACCGGGGTGGCACCGGCGGCGAGCAATTGCCACGGCGACGAACTTACCCGAGACAGCGCTCGAGCTAAATTCCGGCGTGCCCGTGGGTGGAGGTCGAGGGCAGAAGCTTCGGGAAGCTTCCTGGCGGCGAGGCGGAGATGCCGCGGGCCTTGGCCGGGGCTGGGGCACGGCGGAGCAACGGATCCTCGGCGGAGCAGGGCGCCGAGCGGCGGGGCAGCGGGCGGCGGCGCTGGGATGACTAGGGTTAGGGTTCTGGGTACTAGGGCGCAGGGGCTGCTCTTTGTAGGGCGGCGGAGCCACACTGGCGTGCGGGCCCGGGGAGAGAGGGTCGCCGACGATCTCGCGGGGCCGTTGCGCACCGGGGAAGTAGGAGGGGAGGGGGAAGAAGACGGGGGCTGCCAGGTGGGGTTGAGCTGGGGAAGTGACTGAGAAAGAAGGAATGACTGAGAATGGAAGGAATGACTGAGAATAGACGGAATGACTGAGAATGGAAGGAATGACTGAGAATAGAGAGGCTGCGGGAGTGACTGAGAAAAGAGAGAATGACTGACTCACTTTCCTGTTTCCACTCAAATCTATTGGAATTCAGTTCGAATTTGAATTCAACTTCTATGCACTCAACCAAATAAAACTTATGCACCAGCATGAATGCACAAACATGTTGACCTTTTAATAAATTTTATTTTCCCATATTATAAATTACTTTTAAATGCAAGATAAATTAGAAAAACCTTGGAAATTTTATTTGAGCCAAAATAAATTCCTTAAAATTTGGGAAAATTACATTAGGATGTTACAAACCTACCCCCCTTACAGGAATCTCATCCCGAGATTCGGATAGGCTAGCTAGCAAAGAGATCGGGATATGCCTTCTGTAGCTCATCTTCTCGCTCCCAAGTAGCTTCGTCCTCTATGTGATGACTCCACTGAACACGGCACATCTTGATTTTCTTATTTCTGGTAACTCTCTCGGATGTCTCCAGAATCTTCACTGGATGCTCGATGTAGGTCAGATCCTCCTGCACATCTAACCCTTCTATCGGTGCTTGCTCCTCTGGCACCCTCAAGCACTTCTTAGGGCCCCTTTGGTAGGGCTCCCAGCTCCGGATTCTCCACGAGAATCCGAGGAGCCCTACCAAACAGGTGTTTTCCGGAATGGATTCTGGCCAGGATCACCGATTCGGATTCCTCATTTTACGAAAGGATCGGAGAATCCAAAAAAACTGGCTCCTCGCGCGGCCTAAACAGATTCTCAACCAACCAAGGATGGACCTCCCCACCAAGTTCGGGCGAATTTACCCGCAAATGCCACTGGACAAAACTCCCGTGCCCCCCTTCTCTCCCCTCACGGACACCCTCCCAGGCTCGACACAGAACCCATCGAGCTCTCACGCGCAAGACATGGAGCTCCCGGCCTAGGGTTAGCTCTGCAGCCCGCCCCCACGTCCGCCGTCCGCCGTCCGGTCGTCCAGGCTGCAGTTCTCCGTCGCCGGCGACATCCCTGCGCCCCCGTTTTGCTGCCTCCAGGTACGCCCCCGCCCCCCTGCTGTTCGCCCGCCATGGAGAGCCGAGCAGAGGCGCCCCTTGCTCAAGACGCCTCTTTTTGCTGCCAAATCGCTTCCTTGGGTCGTCAATCGGTCGCCTGTTCAGTGAATCGAGTTCTTGTGCTATATCCGTGGAGATTGTGGTCTTCCCTGGCCGCCCCTTTATCCTCAAGTTGAGGCCGCGCTGCTTGGCCGTGTAGTCCGCGCCGGCTAGTTCTGCTTCCTCCCGTGCGCTCTGCCTCCAGATCCCGGCCACGTACGTCCTCCTCACTCTGACATGTGGTGATTTTGACATCTGTAGGTGGAACGGCCTCCCTGCTTGCTACGTGCTGCCTAGCATTCAGAAGGCTTGTGCTTGGTTATTTCTGCACCACCATTTGCCGGACTGAACAAGGTTTGTGTCACACTCTTCAATTTTTTGGACTGCTCCTGTTCACAACATGCTAGTAGTCAATACGTGTAAAAATTGTTGTCCTCCTCACTCTGTAAAAAAATTTTAGTTGGTCTGTACAAAATGTGTGATCACTGCTTGTTACTTCTACGTTTCACAACAATGTATGTATATCATGTATGCTCTGTGGACTATTTTGTGGACAGCAAGATGTCTGACAACGCAGATTGGAATGACGAGAACACTAGACTTGTGTGTGAATTATTTGCTGAACAAGTGACGGCACACAATCGCAGTGGCACTCATCTTAACAAGAGTGGCTACAAGAATGTGATGGAAAAATTTAAGGACAAAACCGGGTTGGATTATTCTAGACGGCAGTTCAAAAATAAGTGGGACAAGATGAGGAGAGAGTATGCTAATTGGAAAAGATTGGTTAAGGAAACCGGATTAGGATGGGACAATGAGAAAAAAACCTACACAGCACCAGACAGTAGGTGGAAGCAGCTGAATAAGGTAGTCTTTATGAGTTCATTGTTTCTTTTTTGCATATCTCTCAAGCATCCTAAATTTTTAAAACTTGTTTCTATATATTTGCAGGATTACCCAGGAATTAACAAGTTCAAAGATGGACCTCTTCAGTTCGAAGAATTGAAGACTATTATGTTTGAAGATATTCGGAACTCGGGAGACGACCATTGGGCTCCATCAAGTGGTGCTGCACCGGCTAGTCAACAGGATGCTAAACCTGATGAAGCGGATGATAGGGATGAAGATTGTGATGATAATGAAGCAAGTGATGACTGTGATGAGTACTCCCCTGAACCTTCAAGGGGAAAGCGTCCTGCTCCTGCTAACCGGAAAGACAAGGGTAAAAAACCAAAGACTTCAGGAGGGCATTGGGTACAAAAAGAATTGAGCAAGCTTGTTTCTTTGAGTGCGAGGAGCACTGCATCATGTGAGTCCTTGGCAAAGAAGGATGAAAGTTCTGGTTGTTCAATCAAAGATGTTATGGCTTTGGTGAGGGAGTGTGGAGCTGTTCCTGGGACCAAAGAACATTTCATAGCTTCTCAAGTGTTTGTCAAGCGGGCTGAAAGGGAGATGTTTCTGACATTGGAGACGCCGGAAGAACGATTCCAATGGCTTTCCATGAAGCATATGTGGATGACTAGGAATGATTCATCCATGTAGTGTGAGAGCATGCACTTTGCATATTCCTCTGTACCTTTGCCAATTTTCCGGTGTGGTTGTACCATTTTCACATGAACACATGACTTGTTTTCTACCAATTTCCTGGTGTGATTGTACCATTTTCATATGAACACATGACTTGTTTTCTACCAATTTCCTGGTGTACTTTTGTTTCATTAATGGTTATTCATGTTGTAGTAAAATCATGATTATCTTATTTCTTTTGTGTATCTAATGTACAGATGTCTTCTCCTGAGAGTGAAAGAGACTCAAGTGACTCGGAAGATTATGATTTGAGAGTCGTGGAGGCAATAAGAGAGAACCAAAACACTATCCATGTTGCTGCATCATTTTTATCTTGGTACTATGCATCTTATATTGACAAAAAAGAGCGTAAAACTCCAACATATTCTGGGTTGGCTTGGGTGATGGATGCTCTGAATGATCCAGAGGAATGTTATGACATTTTCAGAATGATGCCACGGTTATTCTACAAGTTGCATGATGAATTGGTTAGTGATTTTGGCTTGACTTCCTCTATTCATATGTCATCTATAGAATCTCTTGGCTTGTTCCTTGTGATTTGTGCTCATGGTTGGTCCAACACTGGTGTCAAGAAAGATTTCAAACATTCTCGTGAGACTATTAGTCGCAAATTTACGGAGGTGTTGAATTGCATGGTGGCAATGTCTAAGAAGTATATACAACCTAAGGATCCTAATTTTCGAACAGTTCATAGTAGAATTACCAATGATCAAAGAATGTGGCCTCACTTCAAAGATTGCATTGGAGCAATCGATGGCACTCATATATCTGCCACACCACCTAAGAAAGACTTTATTAGATATATGGGAAGATCTGGAAAGACCACTCAAAATGTGATGGGAGTTGTTGATTTCGACATGCGTTTCATATATGCATCGATTGGTCAACCTGGTTCTATGCATGATACTACAGTGTTATACCATGCAATTGAAAATGATGCAGATATCTTCCCACATCCTCCTTTAGGTACGCTTCAACGGTCTAGTGTGTTACATATTATTTTAACGATTATTTGTTGTTTTAACACTCAATTTTTATCGTCTATGACATAGGGAAGTATTATGTTGTCGACGCCGGTTACCCAAATAGAGATGGTTATTTAGCTCCATACAAAGGCCAGAGATATCATGTTCCAGAATGGAGGAACGGGGCTCCACCCAATGGAGAGCAAGAGAGGTTCAACCACTTGCATTCAAGTCTTCGTAATGTTGTGGAGCGCACCTTTGGTGTATGGAAGATGAAATGGAGAATTCTTTTGAAGATGCCGACATATCCACTAGATAAACAAATGATGATTATAGCTGCTACAATGTGTCTCCACAACTTCATTCGTGAGAATGATGAATTTGATGAGGAATTCCAAAGGTGTGATCGAGATCCTGATTATGTGCCTACAATTCCTACCCGCTATAGGAGACATATGCCTCAAAATGCATCAGACACATCCACCACAGCATCTAGTAGTAGAAACATGAATATGTTTCGTGACGATCTAGCTAAGGCAATATGGGAGGGAAGGTGAATGGTCTCGTATTGTAGTCATGACTTGTGTATTTTGGAGAGCTCTGCTTTGCATTGTATTTTGGATTATTGTATCTCAATGGTATTTTGGATGATTCTATTTTAATTGTGTTTTGGATGACTCTAAGTTCTTAATTATATTATTTTATTCCTAAATTTATATTATCTAAGTTCTTTATGTAATAGTTGCGAATAGTAGATATAACAAAAGGTAATATAAACATTCTCATCAAATCAGTACAAGAATCTGTTCGCCAGCCAAACGTTTTTTCACAGTGATTCTGATTCTTCAGGAGAATCAGGAGAATCAGCTCCTCATGAGGATCAGGATCCGAATCCGGAGAATCAGAATCTGGAGCCCTACCAAAGGGGCCCTTAAGCTGAGACACGTGGAACACATCGTGCACTCCTGAGAGATTGAGAGGCAACTTCAAACGATATGCCACCTCACCTTTCCGTTCCAGCACCTTGAACGGGCCAATGTATCGAGGGGCTAGCTTCCCTCTCACATTAAACCTGCGGATTCCTCTCATCGGCGAGACCTTCAGGTACACATAGTCACCCACTACAAAGGTCAGATCTCGACGACGCACATCCGCATAGCTCTTCTGACGAGTCTGGGCGACCCTCAGGTTCTCTCGCACCCGCTGTACCAGCTGTTCTGCCTCTTCAACAATATCCGGACCGAATACCTGCCTCTCGCCAATCTGATCCCAATACAGCGGAGTCCTGCATTTCCGACCATACAGGGCCTCGAACGGGGATTTCTTCAGACTGGCCTGATAGCTGTTGTTATACGAAAACTCTGCGTACGGCAGGCATTTATCCCAGCCGGTACCATACTGAATAGCATAGGCCCGAAGCATATCCTCCAACACTTGGTTGGTTCTCTCTGTCTGCCCATCTGTCTGAGGATGATAAGCGGTACTGAAGCGCAGCTTCGTATCCAACGAATCTGCAACTGCTCCCAGAACCGTGAAGTGAACTGAGATCCTCGGTCAGATATGATCTTCTTAGGAACACCATGCAGGCAGACGATCCTGGAGATATACAACTCTGCGAGTCTAGCGCCGGAGTAAGTAGTGTTCACCGGAATGAAGTGAGCAACCTTCGTCAACCGATCCACTACTACCCATATGGAGTTGTACCCCTTCTGAGTACGAGGCAATCCAACAATGAAGTCCATAGTGATTTCCTCCCATTTCCACTCTGGAATCTTCAACGGCTGCAATAGACCTGCTGGCCTCTGATGCTCTGCCTTGACCCGCTGACAAGTGTCACAGATGGCCACGTACTCCGCAACGGAATGTTTCATTCCATACCACCAGAATCGTTCCTTCAGGTCGTAATACATCTTTGTACTACCTGGATGAATAGAATATGCTGTATCATGAGCCTCACTCAGAATCAACTTTCTGAGGTCATTCACATCCGGCACACATATACGACCCTTGTACCACAAGGTACCCTGATCATCCTCTCTGAAATGAGGGGCTTTGCCAATCTTGAGCAATTCACGGATCTCCTGCAGCTTCTTATCATCCTTCTGATGCTGCCGGATCTCTGCCTCTAGAGTGGGTTCTGCCTCGAATGATGTACCCGAGGTGTGAAGCAAGAAATCCAGACTCAACTGCTCAAACTCCTCGCATAACTCGCGAGGCATCTGAAAAGCCACGGCCATGTTAACATAGCTCTTCCTGCTCAGAGCATCTGCTACAACATTAGCCTTGCCCGGATGATAGTGAATATCCAGGTCATAATCCTTGACCAACTCTAGCCATCTTCTCTGCCGCATGTTCAGCTCACACTGGGTGAAAATATACTTGAGGCTCTTGTGATCGGTGTAAATGTCACACCTCTGCCCAAACAAGTAATGCCTCCATATCTTCAGAGCATGCACAACTGCGTCTAACTCCAGATCATGAGTGGGATAATTTAGCTCGTGCCGGCGCAACTGCCGCGAAGCATAAGCTATAACTCTGCCTTCCTGCATCAGGACGCAACCAAGACCATCCCTCGAAGCATCACAATACACTGTGAACCTCTTGCTCTGGTCTGGCAGAGTAAGGACTGGCGCCGTAGTCAACCTCTTCTTCAGCTCCTCGAAGGCACTCTGACGCTCATCAGTCCACGAGAAATCCACACCCTTCTCTAGCAAGGAAGTCAAAGGCTTCGCAATCTTGGAGAAATTCTCAATGAACCTCCGATAATAACCTGCTAAGCCCAGAAAAGAGCGGACTTCCTTCACTGTCTGCGGTAAAACCCAGTCAAGCACATCCTTCACCTTCCCGGGGTCCACAGCAATACCTCCCTTGGAGATTACATGACCGAGGAAAGGAACCTCGTCAATCCAGAATTCGCACTTGCTGAGCTTGGCATACAGCTTGTGCTCTCTGAGCCTCTGCAACACAAGCCTCAGATGCTTCTCATGCTCTGCTTCTGATTTGGAATATATCAGGATATCGTCAATGAATATCACCACAAAGGTGTCCAGATAATCCATGAAAACCTTGTTCATCAGATGCATGAAGAAAGCCGGAGCATTGGTCAAGCCAAAGGACATGACCGTATACTCATATAGCCCGTACTTGCAGGTGAATGCCGTCTTCGGGATATCCTCAGAATGAATCTTCAGCTGATGATAACCCGAACGCAGATCAATCTTCGAGAACACACAAGCACCCTGGAGCTGATCAAAAAGATCCTCAATACGAGGCAATGGATGCTTGTTCTTGATGGTGACTGCATTCAGATCCCGATAATCGACGCACATTCCCTTCGCGCCATCCTTCTTCTCTACAAGCAATACAGGAAAAGCCCAAGGAGAGAAACTGCGACGGATATAGCCCTTGGCTAGCAACTCGTCGATGGTCTTCTTAACTTCCTCATGCTCGACGGGAGCCATACGATAGGGCTGCTTTGCAATAGGAGCTGTACCAGGCAAGAGATCAATAGAAAACTCAATGTCGCGATCAGGCGGCATACCTGGCAAATCATCCGGAAAGACATCCGGGAATTCAGACACCACGCGAATACCATCCGTGGGTCTAGCCTCCATCTGATGAAGAAATCCAGAAGGCTCTGTAGCTCCAACAGTGACCTCCTGACCATCCGGTGCTGACAGAAGAATAGTCCTCTGAGCACAATCTATCCGGACTCCCCACTTAGCAAGAGTCTCCATCCCGAGGATCACATCAATGCCCTTGGTGTCTAGCACCATCAGCTTCGCACTGAAATCTACCCCCCTTATGGCCACACTGACTCTGGGACAGAAGACATGAGACCTCAACTGCCCTCCCGGTGAAGATACTAACATGCACCTCTTTAATGTGCTAGTAGGAATGCCATGATGCTCAACAAAAGACTGGGTGATGAAAGAATGCGTAGCACCAGTATCAAAAAGCACTGTAGCAGGATGAGTGTTGACCATGAACGTACCAATGACCACGTTAGGAGCCTCGGCCGCTGACTCGGCCGTCACGTCGTTCACCCTACCCTGAGCTGGGGCCTTGGGCGGTGCTGCACGCCCCTGCTCCTGCCTGTGCCTTCCGAGGACAGATGTTGGCGTAGTGACCCGGCTCGCAGCAGTGGAAGCACACTCGCGGAAATGCAGCGGCCTGCTGCCCGGCAGGAGGAGTAGGCACTCCCTGCCTCGGAGCCGGTGGAGCCGGAGGCGCTGGAAGCCTCTGACCCTGTCCTGCCTGCTGCGGGGGATGAGGAGGAAGCTGCTGCCGCTGCTGGTACTGCTGGGCGGCCTCTGCTGCTGCTGCTGAGGTGGATGCTGATATCGGGGACGAGTGTTGCTGCCCGAAGAGGATGGAGTCATCTTCCTCTTCTTATCCTCAATCTCCCGGCGCTTACGCTCGGTGTTGAGGGCAGCATCAACCAGCTGGTTGAAGTTGTCGAAGCGATGGTTCAGCAGCGCATACTGTATGTGATCATCCAGTCCCTCCTTGAAGTACTCCTGCTTATCGCTGTCACGAGCGACATCAGCAGGGGCATAGCGGGCCAGCTGAAGAAAACGGTCACGGTACTCCGTCACCGTCATAGATCCCTGAAATAACGAACACAGATAACAAGGATAGAAATCGCTCAATAGGTCAGGCTCGCGAAAGAGGTCAAGGATAGATCGAAGCTCAAAAGAAACTGCAGGGGATTCCATTCAAATTTACCTGCTTAAGAGCACGGAACTCCTTCTGCTTCATCTTCATGATGCCCTTAGGAATGTGGTGGTTCCTGAAGCGCTCACGGAACTGGACCCAGGTGAGAGAGTCGCGGTCCTGAGCCGGGTAGGACTCCCACCAGTCAAGAGCGGAGCCTCGCAGCTGCCCTGCTGCGTACAGAACCCGCTCTCGGTCGTCGCACTGCGCAACCACCAACTGGCGCTCCACCGAACGAAGCCAGTCATCCGCCTGGAGTGGGTCCGTGGCATGAGAGAAGGTCGGAGGATGACCTCTCAGGAAATCCGCACGCCGATCACGAGGCTGAGGTGGCGGTGGAGGTGGGGGCTGAGCATGGATATGCTGAAGAGCCTGAACAGTATTGTTCAGGGTCGCCATCATCTGCATCTGGAGCTGGAAGAACTGCTCCGGGGTCAGTGGTGGCGGCATCGGCAACGGCTGACCAGTACCCTGGTTGTTCTGCTCCTGCTGGTCAGAACCGGAACCGGTGCGCCTAGTGTTCACCATCTGATTTCAACAAACGAAGTTTTATGAGAACGAGATATTGTGCAGCTGTGGAAATGAAACTTCAGAAAGATATGACAGAGAGAAAGAAATATAGCTTTTACCCCCAACGATCTAACTCAAATTTTATTGTTTAGTTCAAGTTGGGTTGGGTCGATTTGCATGAACAAGTTTATCTACGGGACTATGCAATCAACCAAAAATCCAAATCAAACATTTGCACAATAACAATCATTAAATGTTCACAACTTAGTCGAGTTTATCACCCCACTCGACTAACACACTCGTTCTAGCATATATAAATTTTTTTATCGGGACAACCTAAGCTTATAGCTACACGATTAGGCGACTCAGGCCAACGTCTACGGAAGACTCAAACTATTTCTCAGGAAAGACAGCAGCGGGATAGCAAATCAAGGGCTTAAGACTCAAGGAATAGAAGCAGAAAATGATGTTAGAAGATTTGCGGAAGCAAGGCAAGAGAAAAGAAGCCCTAAACTCGTCCAATTCTATCTAGGCTTCGTCCTACAGTCGACACGGCTCTGATACCAATCTGTCACACCCGATTTATAAGAACATAAATCGGGCAATCATATATGCGCCAGGATCAAGTCACGCATATATATACAACAGATTATCAAGATATCACAACACATGTCACGAATTAAAGCGTATAATATTATAAAATGAATATCTTTATTACAACCGAATCAAGAATCGGTTCAAGAGTTGCGGAAGCGTAAATGAATACATGAAGAGCTGGGCGCCACAGGGACGTCGACTGGGAGACAAAGGCCTAGAAGTCGTCGAAGCCACTGACG
This sequence comes from Panicum hallii, assembly GCF_002211085.1. Taxonomy (NCBI): domain Eukaryota; kingdom Viridiplantae; phylum Streptophyta; class Magnoliopsida; order Poales; family Poaceae; genus Panicum; species Panicum hallii. The sequence continues at coordinate 31,447,071 of NC_038044.1, read as the reverse complement.
TAGTCCTCCACGTTGCTGGGCACTGAGCAGCAGCCGAAGATATCCGAAGTAGAACAGAAAAGTAGAGAGGCAAGCGTGAGTACAAACTCGTACTCAACAAGTATAACACAAACTATGAGGCTCTAGGCTGGCTGACTCACTGCATTAGCTTTTAGTCTTGACATTTTTTATTAAAACTATTTACTATAACTGGATGAATTACCATAACCCAAGTTGCATAAGAAATTAATCAGTATTAATTAAGAACTACTGAGAACCATCCAAACCACAACCACCCGGGGAATCTCCCTAATCAAAGGTTGATAACCCCACTAATCAAAAGGAGGATCTGGGCCGCTCATGACTGTGAGCACAGCTGATATATCAGTTTTACACTCTCGAGAGGTTGCACAACTTTACCCACAAGTCGTGAGCTACGCTAGTTGTTCATCACACTTCCTTAGGTGAGATGGCTAGCAAGCACACTACGAGACCGTTACAAAGGATCACGTTGGTAAGGTGTAACCGCTAAGGTTTCTGGATCAGCAACGATGGGGCCCACCTCCGGGGGTACAAGACATACAGCACAGACCAACCCGGAGGAGCAGGGACCATTGAAGCTTACCACCCCTCTTGCCCACGCAGGTAAGTTACTCCCGAACCAACACGACCTAATTAGTAAGTCAAGACCGTCCCATTCCAGTCTTGTGGTTGCGCGGTTGTCCCAGGTTGTCGCTCTATGAACCGGTCCTTAGGGAGAGTGGCCAACCAAGCACTAAGCACCGTGCTGGCACCCTAAACCATGTTTCTACAAAAACATATTTTACGGAGACGTGAGCCGCTCAAGCACACAGCACAGAGGGTCACTCTCAGGATTCAGTTGCATAAGACCATTAATCAAATTAATTAAAAAGGACCAAGTGTGTTATAGCGCAGCAACCTAGCACAACTAACCAAAATGCAACCCAAAGGGTATATATATATATAGGATATAAAGTGGCTAGGAAATCCTTATAGGCATACAATATTAAAATGCAGTATGAAATTGTATTTAAAAGTGATAGGATGTTCATGTTATACTTGCCTCCCTCGTACTCTCCCGGCTGCTGTTGGAACTGCTCGGAAGATGGCTGCTCCTGGTACTGCTCCGGTGGCTCGACGTCTACTCACGATCGTAACAGCAATACATGGGCCACACATGCACACACATGCAAACAATTGCAAAATATAAGAAACAGTACACCAATACAATAGAACAGCACATAAAACTGGCCTAGAACTATTCTACGCGTTACAATGATCGCGTGGATATAAAGAACACCTAAAACGGAGCTAAGACGCGAAAACTACGCTTGAAACAAGATCCAGGGACCTATTTGCGAGAAAAACAGAACTAGAGATGGACGGCGGGTTAATTCCCCAAAAGGGCAGGGGCTCTTTAACAAAACTGCCACGGCTGAGGGGGGTACGCGGCTTCTAATCTGGGCGGTTGGATCTAAATCGAACGGTTCAGACGCACTCTAGTTCGGACGGTCCGATCTGAACAGCGCGGTTCGGACTGGTCCGATCCGACGGAATGCGGCCCGCGGCGGGGGGGTCGCCGGAGATGATTCACGACGAGGTCAAGCCCAGGAGACTCAGCACGACACGGGGAACCTAGCTGGGCACTTGCAGAGGTGGATTCGAGCTCGGTTAGGGTGGAACGTCGGCGAATGCGGCTCGGGACGGCGGACAACGCCGGCGAGCGGTGTTCCGGGCACTCCGGGTAGCTAAAGGCTACGACATCTAGTGCAAAAGGACCAGGGAGAGGGGGCGAAGCTCACCGAGGGGCTGTGGAGGCCGGAGATGCGACGGAGGGAGGAAGACGACGACGGCCGGCGGCGGTAGGGCTCGGGCTCTCGCGGAGGGAGACGATGCCGGGGTGCTCCAGGCTCCTGGACCCCACGGATCGACGCGTGGTGCTCCTGCGAAGCCGGTGGAGGGGTCAGCGGGACCGGGGTGGCACCGGCGGCGAGCAATTGCCACGGCGACGAACTTACCCGAGACAGCGCTTGAGCTAAATTCCGGCGTGCCCGTGGGTGGAGGTCGAGGGCAGAAGCTTCGGGAAGCTTCCTGGCGGCGAGGCGGAGATGCCGCGGGCCTTGGCCGGGGCTGGGGCACGGCGGAGCAACGGATCCTCGGCGGAGCAGGGCGCCGAGCGGCGGGGCAGCGGGCGGCGGCGCTGGGACGACTAGGGTTAGGGTTCTGGGTACTAGGGCGCAGGGGCTGCTCTTTGTAGGGCGGCGGAGCCACACTGGCGTGCGGGCCCGGGGAGAGAGGGTCGCCGGCGATCTCGCGGGGCCGTTGCGCACCGGGGAAGTAGGAGGGGAGGGGGAAGAAGACGGGGGCTGCCAGGTGGGGTCGAGCTGGGGAAGTGACTGAGAAAGAAGGAATGACCGAGAATGGAAGGAATGACTGAGAATAGACGGAATGACTGAGAATGGAAGGAATGACTGAGAATAGAGAGGCTGCGGAAGTGACTGAGAAAAGAGAGAATGACTGACTCACTTTACTGTTTCCACTCAAATCTATTGGAATTCAGTTCGAATTTGAATTCAACTTCTATGCACTCAACCAAATAAAACTTATGCACCAGCATGAATGCACAAACATGTTGACCTTATAATAAATTTCATTTTCCCGTATTATAAATTACTTTTAAATGCAAGATAAATTAGAAAAACCTTGGAAATTTTATTTGAGCCAAAATAAATTCCTTAAAATTTGGGAAAATTACATTAGGATGTTACACACCCAAAAAGATCTAAAACTAAACTTAGATAGAGCTTTAGAGGGACAACTAACTAGAATCGGCTACTTGTTTGAAGATTACAACAGAGCCGATTAGAAACAACAGAGGTTTAGCCGATAGATGAGTGCATCGGGTTCTTAGGTGATCGATGAAAACATCGACTACTTTGGCAGAAGGATGATTCCTAAAGTAGTTGTGTCCTAGCTGAGATGTGCTTAAGTGTTATTGTAGGTAACTAGATATGGTTATATCGACTTGATTACGTCAGCACAACAATTGAGTGACGTATAGCCGATTGGAGTGTGATCGAGGGTATGTGACCGATAGATACACAGCCGATCTCTCGGCCGATAAATCGACTGATAGAAGTGTGTGGATAAGGATAGAGAAACTAAGGATCGATTGGCTGTGTGTGACCAATATGGAAAAGCAATCAAAATCGGCTTGGGTCGCCCGATGACAAAAACCTTAAGATCGTGTGTGTCTCTCTGATACATCGACTCTGTGCAGTCGATGTAGGACAGACAAAAGAATTGTATCGGCAGTAGCCGATATTAGAAAGGTAACAACCGGATCAACTAACCAGCCGAGGGTAGAAGCATATCAAAAGAAATGCATCGGCTGACAGCTGTTACACAGAAACATTCTAGACTCAGGGAAAGCGGATGCTTAGCGGCTGAGCTAAAAGCCGCCACTGAAGCATAGCTACAGGGATGTATTAGCTAAGCAGCAGATGCACATGAATTAACAAAGACCTTTACACGAAGAGAAACTTAAGAAAACAGCAATCAAGACAAGAATAACGTCTTGACGGCAAGGATATGAGCACCAGAGTGATAAGATCGACTAGATATCACACCTTATAATATATCTTCCAGCTATATCACATGCATACAATATAAGGTACAAACAAAGCATTCATTCCCTAATATTTAATCTAGACCACAAATCAAGACTTTCAATTCAAGAGCACAACATAAAACTTGTAGAGTTTGACTTAGGATTCCAAACAAAACTGATTTTACATTTTTATGAACTTCCTACGAAAATCTATGAAATGCAGAAGTTCATCGATTTAAAATACAGAAAGCTTTGGAGTTTTTTACAAAGAACACCCTAGAACTTTCTAAAACATAGCAATCAAGCCCCTGGTTCGGGAAAACAGATAACAGGAAGTTAACGACGATATTCCGGCAAAGGAATCGCCGGCATTAGAAAGATTCAAAGAATCAGGGCAAACCTTGGTTGTGGAGAAGAACAAACGGAAAGTGAATTTCCGCGGCGAACAGGATTGGCAACAAGATGAGCTCGACGATGACGAGATTCCGTGGGTGACGAAGGAGTTTGCCGGGAAGGGTTGTCGTGGGTGGAAGATGGCCTGTTGTCTTGTACACGCACGCGCTTGCTGAATTGAGTCGAGCCGGTCACTGGCAAAACACTTCCGCTCGCACTCACGAATGCGCCGGTTCAATTCCGCTCGGACCTTTGGGTCGTGTAACTCCGCCGTCCCTTCCACCTACTGCGACATCATTTGCTTGCCGCTACAATTGCCTCTGCTGCTCTTCTACTCCCTTGTGCGCGCTTCTGCGGCACGCACGTCCACTCTTCGCTACTCCGCTTGATGCCGGACCTGCTCTCCGTTCCGACCTTGTCGTGTCGCAGGTTCCTCCGCGGCCGCCCTCGCTAAACTACCGTTGTGCGCGGCCTCACTGCCCTCCATGCGGGTCTCCTCTGAGCTGCTGCACTTCAGTTTCATCCGCGCACGCCTGAGCCGCGCGCGTTCCTTGGTCCGCGTCGCGTCTTGCTTGCACCGCCCGTGTGCCGCGGCCGCCAGCCCCGCAGCTGTTGCCGCAGCTCCTTCCGCGCGCACGCCTGGATTGGTGCCTCTCCTCCTGTGCGCACGCCTCCTCCAGCCCACCCCCGGTGTTTTGCTCTGCCCAAGCCATCTCTGTTCGAGCCGAGCTTCGCTCCTGTGTCTGCCGTTAGCGCCTGCCTCCGCTTGGGCGCTCCTCGCTCCGCGCGCCACCCGAGCCAGCGCCGCCTACTGCTCGGCTTCCACGCGCTCCAGAGCTCCGCCTGGGCCACCTGCAGAGCGCCTGCGCGCCAGCCCCCGCGCCTACGGCCGCCCTGCCTGCGCACGCCCGCGAGCCGTCCACGCTGCACGCCGTTCGCCCGCGCTCGCCTGCGCCTGGGCCCAGCCGAGCCACGCGGTCGCGCGCTGCAGCCGCCCGCCTTCCGCCTGCGCTGCCCAGCGTCCGAGCTGAGCCCCACCTACGCGCCGCTCGCCCCCGCTCCTGCCCGACGCCGCCCGGGCGCTCCTGCGTGCTGCCGCTCGGGGCCCACGCTGGGCTGCCCCCGTGCCTGAGCGCGGTGCCAGGAACTGAGCAGAGGGAGAGAGGAAGGGAAAGAGTATTTTGGTTGGAGCTGCCGCCGGCTGCTTGCCTGCTGAGGAAGGGAAAACAGAGAGAGAAAAGAAGGAAAAAGAGGATTGGATAGAGCTGCCGACGGTGGGGAACAAAAAAATAAAGGAGGCGTCAGGATAAGAAACAAAGGAGAAGGATGAACAGATTTCCCCAAGGACCTATGCGTAAATACAGAAAACTACAAGGGCCTATCTGTAAAACAAAATTTTCTGTTGATTTAAAACCCGAATGAAGAAATGCCCAAAACGAAAGTTGGAGAGTTTTTCAAACTCTACAACATTGCTTTAGGGCTCAAATTCAAAAACCCAAAACTTATATTTTTACACGTGAATTTCTGAATAAAAGTCGGATTTGAATTGCTTTTGTCCTAAAAGTGTAATTTTATAAAATTCAGGACCTAAATGCAAGCATTTATGACACGTCATAATGACAGAATAGATTCGTCATAATGGTTGGATAGACATGTCATGATGACTTGCACTTTTACACTTTAGCCCTGAGTAAATTTGAAAGTTACTTTTGTAAATCAAACATTTGCATAAAAGGACTTGTACTTTTATAAAATCACATAAATACCCTTATTTTTACCACTTTACCCAAACTTTTTACCCACTTCAACATATGCATTTCAAATGCAACTTTTGGATAAATATATATATTTTTTTACAAAAAATAAAATAAGAAAAACATGTTTATCAAAACCACCTTTCACTTATTTCGAAATTATCCTTCTCCAAATACATTTTGCAAAAACAACCCTAGGTTTTTCTGTAATTACAAAAATATCCTTTTTACTTGCACTTTAAATTTTCAAAAACTTCACACAAACACACACCAGTTTTACACTAACAAACACATACTCCACACTAACAATTTATGTACCTAGCTTACAAGCACATGAACTGTCGCACTTGCCATGAGCATATCAGTCGTTGCGATGATGATCGCTTTCTTCCTAACTGGTTAGATCCGCTCGATCGGATTATATCTAACTTGTTGGATGGGCCCACATGATGAGCTATTATGACTATGCCCAGAGTCGTTGCACTCGGGGTAGTTTTGACTTCTTGCCACGAGCATGACAGTCGTTGTGATGATGATCGCGTTCTTTCCTAACTGGTTAGATCTGCTTGATCGGATTATATCTAACTTGTTGGACGGGTTCCTATGAGGAGCTACTTCAATTACTTCCAGGGTCGTTGCACCTGGGGTAGTATCTACTACTTCGCCTATGAACAAGGATGACAATTTAGAATTCACAAGGCAAATACATGTAGAGACATCAATGACAGATATATTACAAGGAGAAGAGTACTTGTTTTTACAACATCACAATCCTGTATTACACTTTCTACTATTTTTTCAGCTGCAGGTCGGGCTTCTAGGAGGTACTCGCTGAATTGCTCTTCAGAGCACTCTGTAGCCACACCCTACGCAAATACTTCTAGTCGAGCCTGAGGCCAAAAGAACTTTACAAAACATAGCGCGTGGCTGACACATGTGAAGGGGGCTTCGTGTAATGCCCGCGTTTTTACCTTATTCAAATTACAGCACAAATCGCTCGCTAGCAAAATTCTTTCGTCAAGCTCGGGTCGTTCCTAAACCCTTACCGTCCGAACTCCTAATCGCCCAAAACATCTCTCGACCTTTCGCCGTCTGACATCCGACATTGACCGCCATCCTTTCTCTTTTCCTCGACCCCGCGACGTGCCGCGTGCTCAACCCCGCACTCGCGACCGTCACCGCGAATCCCGCCGACGCATTCCCCCCCCCCCCCGCGTGCTCGACCTCGCGCTCGCGACCGCCGCCGTAAAATCCGCCGACGCCCCCCCCCCTTTTTTCCTTTTTCCCCTGTTCCCTTTTTCCTTTCTCCTTTCTCCTTTCTCTGTTCCTGTTTCCTGCTCCTCTCACCTCCCCTGCATGCGCAGCACGGCACTGAGCTGAGCTCGACGCCGGCCACCACCACCGCCCCCCCGCCCTTTGACGACTCCACAGGAGCCGCCTAACCCGGCCCTCCTCTGCGCGCGCCGTACCCCCTTGCCGTCTTGGCGCTCGCGCTGCCCCTGCGTGCCACGACGCCGAACAGAGCTGGCCACTGCGCGTCGCCTCGCCACTGGCCGCTCTCCCCGGCGCAGCGCGTCCCCAGGCCGCCCCTCCCCGCTACGCGCCACCACCCCGCCCTGCGCAGCAGCGACGACCAGCGCCACCGGCCGCCCTGCGCAGCAGCAACCCCGTACCACCGCCGCCCCACTGCCATTACTAGCCGCCACCGACCTCCACCGCGCCCCCTCCTTCCCGCCCTCGCCGGCCTACAAATACACCCCCACGACGCGCCTCGCCACCACCACAAACTCCCCCGCAACCCCTAGCCCCCTCCCCGGCCTTGCTCCACCGCCGCCGCCAGGCCCTCCGCCCGCCGCCCCTGGCCCTCGTGGGCAGCCCGCCTCGCGCCGCCCCGACCCATGGTGAGTAGAGGAATGAGTCCCCCTCGCTCCCCTCTCCGTGTAGCCCCTGCCCCCGGCCGCCGCCGTGCCCTAGGGCCGCCGGGATTGGTGGCGCCGCCGGCCCCTATCCCCTCCCCTGTTCCTGGTAACGGGAGGAGGAAGAAGGGCACATTTGCCCTGAACCCCCTGCCCCTTTTGCTTATCCCCTTAAGAGCCCCACCTTCCTTTAATCCCTTTTCCAAATAAAACCCCCCTGCTCATTCTATTTAGGAAGTGAACCCCCCTCCTATACAAAATAATTACGGATAGACCCCTGACCTTTTCCAGGGTACTCTAGATATTTCCAGAAATTCTAATCAAGCCCTCCCCTTCCAACAGTAATTATGAATAGGTCCTTGGACCCTTATCCCTTCCCTAAAACCCCGTTCGGCCTATCATTTCATGCGCCAAAAACCTTCCGTTTGCCCCGAAACTTTACCACGCCATTTCTATCATAATGTCGGCCATGCCATCGTGAAATCCCCCAAAAATATTCTTTCTACCATTGTTTCTTAAGTTATTTCCGATTCGGGCTTGTAGATAAAACCTTTATTTCTTTTTCTTTATTGAATGTTTGTTTGTGTGCGCCCTAGATCACGAAGTGACCAAGGGAGAACCCGTCAACGAGCAGTACTGCGAGCAAGAGTCCGAGAACCAGTGCCGCGAGCCCGAACTGGAAGGACAGTACCTCGATCAGGACTTCCTGGAAGGCTTTGTGAATGGCAAGTTCAATCCCATCCTTTGATGCATATTTATCCCAGTTTTATAAATACAACCTATTAGCCTGTTTTATAAAATGCATCGTTTTATTGCAAGACATGGTTGGATAGCCACCCCTTGATTGATATGACCACTCCTTGATGACCTAGGATTTGCTTCGCTAGACGTTACCTACCGCTAAAGATGCTTATTACCTATCATCCCCTTGATTATATTTTAAACCATGACCACAAGCGCTTTGCCAAAAATAAGGGCACAAGGGTTTTAAGAAGATAAAATGGGGTTTTGAGAAAATAAAAGAAAGACATAATCTGACGAGATGGACGGCGTTTTCTGTGTGAAATGCCACTAGTGTGCTTATACCTTTGTGGTTGAGCATGAACGGGAGATGTCTGTCTGGTCAATATAAGGATGAACTGAGGTGTCATCTTGCCTAACCCATTAAACGTACAACCACTCGACCGTTGTGTGGCAACGGCTTAGCATAAACCCCACTAGTTCTTCTACTAGCCAAAAGGAGAGCGGGTGAGTAACGGGAGACCATGGAGAAGGAATACGATCTGTGTGAGTTATGTCCCGGTTATGACCTCGTTGATAGGTCATTAACCCCATGGTAGCTTCCGCGTTGGCTAGTTAGATTCAGCTAAGGTGGGTAATGGCTTTGTTAGGATCCGCCGCGACATTATGGTGCTCGTAGTGCAGTACCCTACTTGTGGGTAAAGTGTACCACCTCTGCAGAGTGTAAAACCTATTCGAATAGCCGTGTCCACGGTATTGGATGCGTTACGGCATGGTCACTTCAATAGATGTTTCGGGATGATGGGTTTGTGGCGTGAATTGTTTTGAAAGTACTCGGCAGTTGGGTAGTAAGCCACGGTGGACGCAGGGTCCGGTGGTACAAAAACTTGGATCCTTTGTGTAGGATCACCTCCACTTACGATTCGATTACTATAAAAATGTTTTGAGAAAGTGCTTTTGTTAAATGAACCCTTGCATGTGTAAAACCTTGCTTTATCGCAAATAAACCCTAACCCCACCCTTGATAAAACCGTGCATGATCGTTGTTATCTCCCCCTCCGCGGGTGCGGTTGGACTTGTTGAGTACCTTTGTACTCACCCTATATATATTTGTGGTTTTCTCAGAGGGAGACCCGGACTACGTGATCGAAGACGTTGAATAGGGGTTGTGTCCGCGCCCAACTTTGCCTGTGGCGTTGCCCCCCCCCCCCCCGCAAGATGCTTCTGCTAGCGTGCTACTCTGAGCCCGAGTCGGATCCCGTGTGGGTCGTGCTTTGGTGTATTACCATAGCTATTTTATTACTAATTATCGTCTGTATCGAGTACCCGCCTCCTCGGAGGTTTGTACGGTAATGTACCATTTGATGTAATAAATGTGTATCAGCCTCCTGGGACTGATTTTTATATCACATTTAAGTCACCTCGGATGAGGGGACGCTTCACTTCGGTGATAAAATTGAGGACTTTTTGCGGAGCTCCAAGGAGTCGCTCCAGCAGGGATCGCCCGTCTGCTTCGCCGCCTTCCAGCGGATCCACCATGTCAACAAGCTGTTGGGCGGCCCCATTAAGGTCCTCCAGCTCCTTCTGGTGCTGCTCCAGCTCCTCCTGGTGCTGCTCTAGCTCCTTCTGTTGCTGCTCCTTTTCTTCGCCCAACATCTTGATCTGCCGAAGGCAGTCGACGAACTGTTGTTCAGTGTCGGTGATCACCTTCTGCAGCCTCTCGATGTCATCTGTACAGCGATACAACATATTCTTCACGTCAGTAAGCAACTCTTCTTTATATGTTAAGATTTTTCTAAGCTCTACGGTGAAGATAATTTTATAATTCAAGATAAACTGCTAAGAGAAAGTGCTCAAGCGAGCAAAGGACTTGCCTTGGTGCGCTTTTTCTGCTCTTTAAGCTGTTCTTGGAGTTCAGCGTTGGATTTCTCAAGATTGCGAAGATCGTTCTTGAGGAGCCATATTTCTCGCGTCTGCTCCAGCTTCAGCTTGTCGAGCTCTCGCTGACGATACATGTCCTTCTTATGCTCCCCTGATATGCGTTGATCCTTTGCTCGGAGTTCCTAGAGGCCACTCACAACTGCTTTCAGCTTTTCGGATTTTTGTTGTGAGAGTTTGGCGACATCCTGCATAAGGGGAAGGATTAAGACAAGCAACTCGACAAAGTATAACGGCAGAAGAGTAATCATGCCTTACCATAGTATATTGGTACATCTCCTTGGAGATCTTGTGGAAGTATCGCATGTTGTTGATCGTTAGGAATGGATCATCCACTAGATCTGTGGTGATGATCTTCTGGTATGCACTCCCGGACACCAGCAAATCTTCAGGGTTTCTTGTGGTACCTGCAGCTTCTTCAATTGTTGGTTGTGGGGCACCTGCAAGTCAAGATGCATTCAGTACATGAAGTTTGTAGTCTAAGCAGTTAGCCGTGGGAGGTCAGACACTTACTTGTGCCATCTGCAGGAGTGGCATCAGTGGCCTCGACTTGTTCTTCACCACCGACACTGGCTTCAGGTTGCTGGGGCTCGGGGGGTGGGGGTCGGGCAGTGTCGTGTCCTCCTTGGGGGCTGGCGGCTCGGGGGCTGGAGTAGCCGAGACAGGCTTTGGCTTAAACCCCAGAGCAGTCATAGACCTAATGAAGCAGAATCAGTTTTATCATTAAACAAGTCGAAAAGAACAGGATATGCAGTAAGAAAAAGGATCTGCACTTACAGCAAAGATTTCTTCATGGCGGATTTCTTTAGTCTCAGAGCCCGTGGTTTTTTAACCACGGTATTTGTTGCCGGTGGCGGGGTCACACAATCCGATTGCGAGGTACCCACCACGGCAATGGTTATCAACTCTACTGAGGTAGTCAATGGGTCCGTCCCAGCAGTTTCTGCGACGCCACCTACTGGAACATCATCCCCAGCAAATTCGGTCCCGGTCACCTTTTGGCGCTTCGGGTTGGGTGGAGAAGCCGAGGGGCTGCAAAATAGACAATGTCAGCATGCAACAACTTTGCTATTTGACAATTCTATAGGACAGCAACTTCATACCTGGGGGGTTCGACTGCATGCGCTTTATGTTTGCGCACTACCCGACGACCCCGAGGGACCAATGGCAAAGCTTCGGCCAACTCCACGGATGGTCCGGGGGAGTTGTTCTTTTTCACCTTCCCTTCAGTTTCCCTTTCCTCCAGGGGGCTTTCGCTCTCAGTCGTTTCATCGCTGGGTAAAGCTTTGGCTGCTTGAGCTTTTTTCACTTCAACTGCAGCGCTGGGAAGAAGGTGGTCCGGTCGGGGGATATCGGGTTGTGGTGGATAACTCCGGTACAACTCTGTGTGTCCCTGTAGAGGATTTTCAGTCAACGGTTGTAGAACAACAGAACTTATTCCAAAGTACTCGAATACTTATCGGCTTTGGAGGACTTTGCGCAGAAAACAACTCCGGGACATAGGGAACTGCGTTCACATCCAGCAACACTCGCTTGACCCAGATGAGCGCGGCATCGTCAGCCAGCTCCTCTGCGCACATCCAAGGCAGATCTTCAGCGCCCATGTACTCGAAGCCTAATGTATGGCGCTATTGGATTGGCTGGATCCGGCATTTGAAGAATGAAAACATTACGGATGCACTGGTCACTCCTATTTTCTTATGGGCTGCTATGATGGCTAGCAACTCATCGACTTGATCCATGTCCCCTCTGGAGAGTTCGGTGTTCCACTCTGGCCTCACGATAGGGGGTTTATCTGACCTTTCAGGGAGTTGGGGGACATGGTTTCCGATGTAGAACCAATGGTTTTTCCATCCAGGATTATTGGAGGGGATTTTGTAGGATAGTTATCTATCGCCGGCTTGTTGTCTAAGCTGGATGCCGGCGCCCCCTACAACGGATGGATTTTTGGAGGTGGGTTGCGGCTTTACCCGGAAAAGAAAGCGGAAAAGATCCCAATGCGGTTCAATTCCAAGAAAAGCTTCGCAAAAATGGATGAAGATAGCAATGTGGCAGATTGAATTCGGGTTGAGGTGATGGAGCTCAAGCCCGTAGAAATAAAGAAGGCCCCGGAAGAAAGAGCAAGTGGGGAGAGCCAAACCCCGTTCAGAAAAATGGTAAAATGAGACGATTTCATCCATATTTTCCATAGGAAGAAGTTCGCAAAAAGAGGGGCGCCAGTTGACAAGATTTTTCTCCTGAAGCAAACCCTTGGAAACAAGATTCATGAGTTCGTTGTTAGAGTAGTTACTGTAAGTCCACTCCCCAGATGGCGGCTGCGACTCCTTCCCCTTCCCATCCTTCTCGTTGGATCTCTTGGGCGCCATTTCCAGATCTGTTTGTCACGAGTTGCTTGGGGGCTGCAGAGAAGGGGCGGAGCACGGATCTGAGTGGGGATTCAGAAATCTCTCAAAGGGGGTGAAGGCGGAGCACGGATCTGATTGAGGATTCGAAAATTTCTCGGCGGATTGAAGATTGGAAGCACGGATTTTATCTTAAGTTACCGCGGGGTTAAATAACCAGCGGCCAGATACAGGTTTACTGTTCCGAAGTTGAAGAGTCGCCTCACGGAATATTCTGAAGATGAGGGGTCATTTGGTGGATCTTTTAGGTAAATTATTCGATTAATCATTTTTTCAGGGTTAATTGTCCCGAAAAAAGGGGTTTTTCAAATTCAAAATCTAACTCCCATCATTTGTACCATCACACCAATTATTTATCATGGGAATATTTTTCCACTGCATGCCACGACCTTTGGATCCTTATTTCCAAACCTGAGAGATTTGGATTCAAGGCTCGGGGGCTGCGGGATACGTGGCATCGACTACTTATTTTTTGAGTTTATTCGAAAAGTAAGTAAGGAAGATTCGAGACTAATGTGACCCTCAGCCTGATTCTCCGATTCAACTTAAGGCTCGGGGGCTACTCCATATGGAGTGGGATTTTTCAATCGCACACCATACCAAAGAAGTAATTCGGGGCATGAGCACCTCATAGCTTCAATGCAGCCAAGAAAGTACTCGAAGAAGAACTTCAAGACGGAGCTTCAAAAGAAGCCGAAGACTACTTCAAAAGTACTCGAGGAGCCTATAGTACTCAGCTACGAAGAGCTCAGGGGCCTATCAGATCCGGGACTACAGGACTGTGTACATAACATAGTTCATACAGGATTAGGGGATAGGACATGTCCTATACTTATGTTGTACTCTACTCGCATGCGAAGTAGGACTAGTTGGTACAGAAGGAAACTACTCGAGTTGTACTCGAGTACGGTTCCTTGGCTAGTATTGGACTAGGATTCATGTAACTCTGTCCTCCCGGATATATAAGGGCGGGCAGAGACCCCCTCAAAACATAACATCAACACCCAAGGCAATACAAACCATCATACATGAAGCAGGGTATTATGCACATCGCGGCCCGAACCTGTCTAAACCGTGTGTTGCTTGCACCTTCGAGTTCCTGATCTCTGCATCACCCTACCTAAAACTTACCACCTCGGGTATACCCCTCGGTGGGCAGGTGGTAAAACACCGATAGAGTAGTCGTTGTAGTCCACAACGTGTAGTCAAGCGTTCTCACGGAGTCGAAGTACTCATTGGCGATTGTTGATGAAGCCAACTAGTCAGAGTTGAATCCAACTCACCCAGCAGCATGGTCCAGGTCAGGTCCCCTACAAGGTGAACATAAAAGTATGTTGTAGCTGATATACATGATATTGTGTTGGGAGCAAATCCCAGCATTGTAAAATGCAAGAAAAAATTTTCGCGTTGTACTCTTGCTAGGTCACGTAATATCCCCAGGTAGGTAGCCTATTACGTTAGGCACCTGATCCCTAATTGCCATAAACCATTGCTTAGGGAGCATGGCCGCATGCATGCGTAGTTGCATAGGCATACAGAGGAGTCGAGGTTTCACGAAAAGTGTACGCTACTCAAATCCTTGGCAGACTGGCATTGGCCAAATTCATGGCCGTGCCCCACTACGTCTACCTGCTACTCGAGATGCCAAGCAAGACAGGCGTACTCACACTCCGTGGCGACCTGAAGAAGTCGTACGACTATGACCAAGAGGCGATTGAGTACGCCATGACTTCACGCATGCCAGAGCTGTCTGCAGAAGTACTCGCTTCCACGATGAAGCTAACCAACATGGAGACGGAGATCTCCAACCAGCGGCCTAGCCAGTCGAGGGTTAAACCCAACCCCGGTGACGTTGGCGTCAAGACCATCCAGCTGCAAGAGGGCGACCCATCCGAGACTGCTTTGATCGTGGGGGGCTTAGGCGACAAATAGGAAAGCGCGCTCATCAGCTTCCTTAGGGCTAATCGGGACATATTCGCATGGAAACCAGCGGATATGCAAGGGGTGCCCAAGGAGTTGATTGAACATTGCCTAAAAGTTGACCCTAAAGCCACTCCAAAAAAGCAACGACTACGATGCTTTGCCCCCGACAAGAGGGAGGCCATCAAGAAAGAGCTAGCAAAACTACTCGCAGCTGGTTTTATCAAAAAAGTTTACCACCCCGAGTGGTTAGCTAACCCTGTAGTTGTACTAAAAAAGATTTATAATGAATGGAGGATGTGCATGGATTATACTGATCTCAATTAACACTGCTCGAAGGACCCCTTCGCGCTCCCACGCATCGACCAAGTCATCGACTCCACGGCTGGCTGCGTCTTGCTCTCCTTCCTTGACTGCTACTCGGGCTATCATCAGAAAGCTCTCAAGGAGGAGGACCAAATCAAAACGGTGTTCATCACCCCCTTTGGAGCATGTGCTTATACTACAATGTCTTTCGGGTTGAAGAATGGATGAGCCACCTATTAACAGGCCATCCAACTGTGCCTTGCGGATCAACTACACCGCAATGTCGAAGCTTACGTGGATGATGTGGTCATCAAGACCAGATCCCACGACAAGTTCATCGCTGATCTCTAGGAGACTTTCAACAGCCTGCGATGGTTTTGATGGAAGCTCAACCTGACAAAGTGTGTCTTTGGCATACCTCAAGGCAAACTACTCGGGTTCATTGTCAGCCATCGTAGGATAGAAGCAAGTCTAGAGAAGATCAACGCCTTCACAGCCATGGAAGCTCCAAAGACGATCAAGGACGTCCAGAAGCTCACTGGTTGCATGGCAGCTTTGAACAGATTCATCTCCCGACTTGGAGAAAGGGGATGCCACACGCTAAAATATTTAATTTTAGGATGTGAGTATCTTTCAGAATATGTTCATCTATCAATAGGGTTTTCCGAGAATTTTAAAGATTTTTCTAGAAATTATTCTCATTTATCCTAGAGCTAGATCCATTTTTTTGGAAGGCTCTAAAATTCTTTTTCATGAGTCCCAAATATTTTATTTGGATTCCTCATGTCCCAAATTATCTCCAAAGTTTTCCTTTTAATTTTTGGGATTCTTTTGGATATATTTTTCATGGTTTAAAATTTATCTAGACTTTTCTAGATTTATTGTAAGCTTAAAAATATGTTCGGGAAAATATTTCTATTTTGATATCAAATTCTCATCATAGTCGGACCGATCTGTTATATCACCATTCTTCCTTTTTACTCTGTCATATCTAACACCCTACAATTTCCATTCGAGTTTCCCATTCTCTAATCTTTCTTCTCGATCAAACCTTGCCTGAAACGGAACCGTAGCTTGATTTCAGCGTTCTTTTTTGAATGTGCTCCGCTGTCGTAACTACCAACGACTCGGCCTGATCCCTTCCTTCACTTTTTCGCTCTCTTGAATAACTCGTTCACGTTCAACCAGCACTCAGGTTGTTTTCATGTTTTGGCCCATAACCGAACTCGCTCGCCACTGAAGTCTCGACACGAGGTCGTTTCCTCCTTTCTTTACCTCTTCCTTCCTCTCTTTGCTCGCTAAATTGTGGGACCTTCTGGTCAGCCCAATCTTGTTTCTCCTGTGGGCAATCTGGACTCAACGACATGTCCCAGCCCGACGCGCCGCCTCGTCCCTGCTTGCCAAACGCTAGGCCTCCGTGCCCCTATAAATTCTGCATCGCTGGCCCTAGCCTTCCCCCGTGCCCCCTGCTGCTCGCACTCCACCTCCCAGCACCGCCTTTCTTCCTGTGCCCTACCCCTGAGAGCCCTCACGCCCCTTGCAGCTAGCACCGACGTTGCCCTCCCCTGGGTCACCACCCACGCACCCCTGTTGCCCCTGCCTCTGTCCGCTGCCGCACACCTCTCCCCTGCATCGCCGTCCCCCTGTTCCGCTCGCCCCTCGGTGCGCCGCCCTACGCAGCGCCTCCAACCACACCACCGCCACCAGGAGCGCCCTCAACCCCTGTACGCGCCTCGCCCCTGCTGCTACTGCAACCGCACCACCCTCTCCTCCTGCCGTTAGCCTGGGCCTCCTGCTGCCACGCCGCCAACACGGTGCCGCCGTTCTGAGCATGCGCGCCCTGGCCCCTGCGCGCCTTGGCCCTGCCCTTCCCCCAGCGCTGCGTTCTCCCCAAGTGGCCGCCCTGACCAGCGCTGCCAACCCCGTGCAGAAACGCCGCCGCCCAATAACAGGACGCATAGAGCCGCCGCCGCAACTTCTCCTACGAAATTCGGCCACCACGATGCATCCCCGCGGTAAGTAAGGTATGGAATCGAATCCACTCGTCGTCCTCTTTCATTTGCCCCGCTCCTCGCGATCTCCCATGCTCTAGAATGATAGGAATTTGAGAAACAGTAGCCGCCGGCCACCATGGGAGCTGCTGTGAAGCTTTTGCAATTTAGCCCCCGGAGAAATCTATAATTATCGTGTATTTTTTAGTGTCTTGTGAAATTTGCAGAAAACCCCCTGGATCTATTATATCTTTTCAATCCAGCCCCACCGTGATCTTTTCAGATCCAACCCTAAACTTTTCCTAATTTGCGAGCACTATTTTCTGTGTCTTGCAGATCTTCCCTGCTAGCACCTGAAATCTATAGTTAATTACATATAGGTCCCTCCAACCTTGTTTCATGCGTAGTTTCCGCATTTTAGATCCGTTTCGATCCGTTCATTTTGCGTTAGTCTTCTAAAACTATAAACTATCATTTTGTAGCCTTGTTGTATCATAGTTCCTATTTTTAAAATTAAATATAAATTTAATTTGATTAATATCCTCTCATCTAGTTTTTTCCAATTAAAATCCAATTAAATCTTTACTCCGGTTTTCTCAATTAATGTTAATTTGATTAATACCAGCATAAATGTGTTTTAGTTATAATTTGTTTCGTTCAATTTGAATCATAAAGTTCGACGTTTAGATGTTCTCATAAGTCTTCTTTGCTAATTATTTGTTTAATTAGTGTAATTTATACTTAGACAATTATAAATAAAATTGGACTAAGTTCTACTTCATCTTTATGAATGCAAATATAATATGAACTAATAATCTAGATATTTCTTTCAAAATATCCTTTACACCAGTTTTCTAAATTAAAATAACTGAAGCTTATAGTTCTTTTGTCTCTTTATAACATAAATCTTCCGATAGCTATTTCTTTTCTATCGTAGCTCCATTTTCCGTTTTTCTTGCGCTCTCGTCACCGTAGCAGCAAGCCCTATTCTTTAGTACACTCTTATAAAGCTTTCCTTTTGTTTGGTGTATCTATTCTTTGTTGTTCTTGTTTGTTTGCTTGCTTGTATGCTTGGGTCCGATGCTTGTGTGACGTTAGAAGGAGTGTGATCCAAGAGCTTTGAAGATTTAGAGTTTCAAATACAAGAGTTGAAGACTCTGAGTAGCTATTCTCTAAAATAAAGGCAAGTGTTTCCTTGATCATGCTTTTGTCCTAATGATCGCAATAAATACAACTTTTCTTTATGCATGCATCTATCCTAATTTTGATGGATCCTAATTAAGGATATGCCTAGACTTTATGATCATTCCTTGGCAACCTGGGTTTTACGTTTATGTTGGGTAGTTATTGCTTAGTTGCTATAACTGGTTCTGGTTTGGGAATAATATATAACCATGATGACAACAATGATGATATTACACCTGTTTTATCCATGTTCATGCTCTTTGTGTTGTTAATCACAAGACAATATGTCTTAATCAGAACATGGAGAACCACCCAGAAAAACAGTGCAACCACAATACTATATGGCTCTCATCTTGCTAATTAATTAGAAATACTAGCTTATGACGATCTTACCGAAAGGGCAAGAGGGGTTGCATCATCGGGGTATAGCTCGGTCCTCGTGAGGCTTTATGATATGTGGTCCTTGGCTAAGGCACTACCTTATTAGGGAGTGTTATGACCGCTTTGACTTGAAACCTTAGCGGATTGTCATAAGTTAGAAAATCTTTGTCAAGGCCTCGTAGTAAATCCCTTGCCACTCACCTCATAAGTATTTTAGAGGATAGCTACCTCGAGCAAATTGGGAGACACGAATTGTGGGTAAAGTGTACAACCTCTGCAGAGTGAAAACTGATATATCAGCCGTGCTCACGGTTACGAGCGGCTTGGACCCTAACATCATAATTGAACTTGAAGATGAATTAAATCATGGAGAATATTTATTGTTGTGGTTATGCTTCTGCTATATCTCTTCTATTTTTTTTAATGTGGGTTTTGGTATGAACTTATACCTTAGTAATCAGGTGCTAATAAAATTTGACCAACTAAAATTGCTTATCGCAGTAAGCCAGTTAGCCTTTTCTTACTTTTGTCCTTCATGTCATATAATTCCCAACACTTGCTGAGTACCAACCATAAGTGTACTCACGCTTGTTATAATTGCTGCTCAGAGAAGAAAGTGATGTAAAGTCTTTTGAAAATGATGTTGAGTTCTAGACCTACGCAACTCCCGGTCGATTGCCTGTGAAATTTGGAGTCTTCGTTTTCAGGATAAACTATATAACTCTCATAGTCTTTATAGTCTTTTAATTATCTTTTCATAATACTGTTGCTGATTATTCACTGATGAAGTCACTATATGTATGGAACTTGATCCTGGCATACATATAGTTATGCATTCGGTTTTTTCCCTAAAACTGGGTGTGACAGAGGTGGTATCAGAGCTGTATCGACTGTAGGACGCCAGCCTAGATAGCAATGGTCGTTTTCTAAGATCTATTTTGATATAAAAGTCATATTTTACCACATCCTTGACACTTTTGTTGTTTATTCCTCATCCTTCTTCATTTATCTAATCCTTGATGGTGCTTTTATCTAACTCTGTATCCTTTTCTTTTATTCCCTCCTTTCCATTGCTCTTACATCTTATAATTTTCTTGTCCACTTGTACCCTCATTGGCATTGGTTACCTTGTATCCATTTGTTCCAATTTATCCCCTCCTCGATTTCAAGTTTGGCCACTTTGGAAATCCCCTTGTCTTCTATTCCAAATGGATTTATTTTTCTACTCTCCTTTTGTTACAAATGCTAGATTGTCCGATCTTGTACCCTGAAGAATGGAAGTAACCATCTACTACAAGAAGTCAAGCCAGAGAAACTGAAGAGTACATTGGACTTACAGTTGTTACACTTAAGAAGTCAATGTTCCGCCAGACAAGCTGAGAGAGATGCCTAACTCAAGAAAGCTGAAACTTTAGGATATGACCCATACTTAGGAGGTTTCCCTTTTCAGTTGTAAAACTTTAGTTTCGGTTGTTTGATAGTTTATTTTGGTGTGCTTGTAATGCTTGTTGTTTTGTTCCTGTCTGTTTAGACTCCTTGTTTTTGCTTGTTGATGTATTGTGGGACTTGTGCCTGCAGCGACATCACTCAACCCTTAGTTATGTCATCAACACCGTCTTCTCGGTCAGAAGCAAAAGCAGCGCAGAAGACCCAAATCCGTTTTCTCTCTTTTTCTTGATACCCATCTTGTTACCTTGTTGCCTCCTTTCTACCATGAGATTTTGTGAATCTCTTGTCAACCTCATCTGCTTGGAAGCATGTGAAGAAGACCCAATCAATTTCCCTCCTTTTCTTGTTATCCATCTTGTCATCTCACTTTACTCTTTATCAGAAGCCCTTTGCCTTATCTCTCCTTTTTATCACCAGACTTTGCGAATCTCTCGTCAACGCCTTCTGCTTAATCCAATTGAAAGCAAGTGAAGAAGATCCAAATCCAAATTCTCTCCTTTCTCGATACCCACCTTGATATCTTGTTGTCTCCTTGATGAATCTCTTTGCCCTAACTCTCTTCTTTGTCACCAGCCCTTGTGAATCTCGGGATGAGATTCTGTTTAAGGGGGGTAGTTCTGTCACACCCTAAAATATTTAATTTTAGGATGTGAGTATCTTTCTGAATATGTTCATCTATCAATAGGGTTTTTTGAGAATTTTAAAGATTTTTCTAGAAATTATTCTCAATTATCCTACAGCTAGATCCATTTTTTTGGAAGGCTCTAAAATTCTTTTTCATGAGTCCCAAATATTTTATTTGGATTCCTCATGTCCCAAATTATCTCCAAGGTTTTTCTTTGAATTTTTGGGATTCTTCTGGATATATTTTTCATGGTTTAAAACTTTATCTAGACTTTTCTAGATTTATTGTAAGCTTAAAAATATGTTCTGGAAAATATTTCTATTTTGATATCAAATTCTCATCATAGTCGGACCGATCCGTTATATCACCATTCTTACTTTTTACTCTGTCATATCTAACACCGTATAATTTCCATTCGAGTTTTCCATTCTCTAATCTTTCTTCTCGATCAAACCTTGCTCGAAATAGAACCGTAGCTTAATTTCAGCATTCTTTTTCGAATGTGCTCCGCTATCATAACTGATAGAAGGTTGAGTCCTGATCTTCCGAGAGGTATGGTAAACTTGATTGGTGGAGAACTCGATATTGATGAACCAAGGCTCCGAACGAACAGAACCTCGCAATCACTACACCACTGCTCCATTGGTTATCACCCGTATCACACGAATGACCTCGCCAGGAAGGCTTATCCCTGCAAGCGCAATCAAGAACACAAACAAGAATAGGAGATGCAATCAAATCAACTTGGTTACAAGATGGGGTCTCACAAACTGATGAACAGCAACACTGTTTG
Source organism: Panicum hallii (assembly GCF_002211085.1). NCBI lineage: Eukaryota > Viridiplantae > Streptophyta > Magnoliopsida > Poales > Poaceae > Panicum > Panicum hallii. Next base: position 31,425,667 of record NC_038044.1, on the reverse strand, counting down.
ATGATAGATTGAATCTAAGCAAAACCCAAACCCTAATATGGTGACGGCTATTGAATAAAAAGGAGTTCGGGGCGTGCAAGTCCCCTAGACGCAACCCTAATGGGTTCCAATACGGTACACGGGCCAACGGCCCAACAGACGGTAACACAGCATCCTGACACATTCTGGACGCCCAATTTTTTCAACGATTCCCGTCAACTCAGAAGGAATTTTAAGGTGGGACCGGTGCTATTGGAAGCTCTATGAAATTCTGATTACAACTATATATAAAACGTCCAAATCCAACTCCTTATGTGGCTAGGGTTTCAATTTCGGTGAAGTCAGGTTCTGGAATCTGAGGTGGAGTCGAAGTCGAGTTGGACCTGGACTCCTCCTTGATGTGGACGTCCTAGCTCCTCCTTCTTGACTCCTTGGCCTTCTCTAAGTCCTTGCTGGTCCTCTCCATTGTTCCTAATCAATAAAATATGCATGGAACCAAGCGTAAGTTCTGAGAAATAATTGACAAGGTTAGAACGTACTTGGAGATCCAACTATCGCGCACATACTCTGGTGATCGGTCCTTGCATTGTATGCAAAGGAGAGATGTCCTTATCATCCTCCCCCTCTTGAATTGGAGTCGTCCTCGATGCAAGCTCATCTTTCTCACCCAAGTACGGCATCAAATCTGAAATGTTAAATGTGGGACTAACCCCAAACTCGGGAGGCAACTCAAGTTTATATGCATTGTCATTTATCTTCTCAAGAACTTTAAAAGGTCCAGTGGCACATGGCATGAGCTTGGACTTTCTCAAATTCGGAAACCTATCTTTTCTCAAATGAACCCACACCAAATCACCGGGTTCCAATTTTACCTCCTTCCTACCTTTTCTAACAGTAATTCAATACCTTTCATTCATTTTTTTAATTTGCAACTTAGTAGTTTCATGCAACTTAAGAATAAATTCAGAATGTTGTGTAACATCTAAGTTCACAATTTTAGAAGGTGGTAATGATAGCAAATCAATTGGAGCACGAGGATTGAAACTATATACTACCATAAACAGACTTAACTTGGTTGTGGAGTGAATAGATCGGTTATAAGCAAACTCAATATGTAGCAAACACTCCTCCCACAACCTCAAATTATCTTTCAAAACAGCCCACAACATAGTAGACAAGGTACGATTAACTACCTCTATTTTTCCATCAGTTTGTGGATGACAAGTAGTAGAAAACAGCAACTTTGTTCCCAATTTATACCATAAAGTTCTCCAAAGATGGCTCAAAAACATAGCATCCCTATTAGAAACATTAGTATTTGGTACACCATGCAAACGTACAACCTCATTAAAGAACAAATCATTAACATGCGAAGCATTGTCGGTCTTGTGATAGGGTATAAAATATACCATTTTAGAGAAACGATCAACAACCACAAAGACACTATCCTTCCCCCTCTGTGTTCCAGGCAATCCTAAAATAAAGTTTATAGAAATATCCTCCCAAGGTGCACGAGGAACAGGAAGAGGCATATAAAGACCATGTGGATTAAGTCGAGACTTAGCTTTGTTGCATGTGGTGCAATGCGAGACGTAGCGCTCCACATCACACCACATCCGTGGCCAAAAGAAGTGAGCGGCCAGCACGTCCTCCGTCTTTGTGACACCAAAATATCCCATCAAACCACCACCATGCGCTTCTTGCAATAGCAAAAGATGAATGGAGCTAGCTGCAACACACAGCTTGTTAGCACGGTAGAGAAGGCCTTCACGCAGTAGAAATTTTTGCCACGGTCTTCCCTCTCTACAATTTTTAAAAGCATCTTTAAAGTCCAAATCAGTAGCATATAATCCCTTTATGGTCTCTAAACCAAAGATTTTATGAGAAAGTTGGGACAGCATGATATAACGTCTAGATAAAGCATCGGCAATCACAGTCTTTCCCTTTCTTATGTTTAATGATGTAAGGAAATGACTATATGAACTCAATCCATTTACAATGACGTTTGTTCAGATTAGCTTGCCCTTTAAGGTACTTTAAAGATTCATGATGCAAATGTATGACAAATTCTTTAGACCATAGGTAATGTTGCCAAGTTTGTAAGACTCGTACTAAAGCATAAAGTTCTTTGTCATATGTAGACTAATTCAGCGAAGGACCATGCAATTTTTTACTAAAGAAAGCAACAGGTTTACCTCCTTATATGAGCACTCCTCCAATGCCAATCCCGCTTGCATCACACTCAAGCTCGAAGGTCTTCTCAAAATTAGAAAGTTGCAGCAATGGTGCTTGTGTGAGCTTCAATTTAAGAGCATCAAAAGCTTGTTGTTGTGCTGGTCCCCATTGAAACGGCACTCCATTCTTTGCCAACCCGTGGAGAGGAGCTGCAATGGTGCTGAAATCCTGCACGAAACACCGGTAAAAACCTGCAAGACCAAGAAAAATTCGAACCTATGTGACCGTAGTTGGAAGTGGCCAGCTTGTGATGGCAACAATCTTTGCCTCGTCCACCTCAATGCCCTGCGATGTAACAACATAACCAAGAAAAGACACACGATCGGTGCAAAAAGTGCACTTCTCAGGGTTACCAAATAAACATGCATCGCGCAATACATTAAAAACAGCACGCAAATGTTCAAGATGTGCATCACATGACTTGCTGTAAATAAGGATATCATCAAAATAAACCATCACAAATTTACCAATGAAAGCACCTAAAACCTTGTTCATCAATCTCATGAAAGTGCTGGGCATATTAGTTAAACCAAAAGGCATGACTAACCATTCATAAAGACCGAACTTGGTTTTAAAGGCAGTTTTCCATTTATCCCCTAAAGCGATACGAATCTGATGATATCCACTACGTAAATCAATCCTGGAGAAAATAACAGAACCACTCAACTCATCAAGCATGTCATCCAAATGAGGAATAGGATAGCGATATCGAAAGGTAATGTTATTGATGGCTCGACAATCAACACACATGCGTCAAGTGCCATCTTTCTTAGGAACCAAAAGAATAGGAAGAGAACAAGGACTAAGGCTCTCACGAATGTACCCGCGGTCTAGAAAGTCTTGAACTTGTCGCTGAATTTCCTTAGTCTCGTAGGGGTTGGTCCTGTAGGCGGCACGATTTGGCAAGCTCACCCCTGGAATCAAATCAATCTTGTGCTCAATGCCTCGCACAGGTGGTAATCCTGGGGGTAGCTTCGATGGAAAGACATCCATATACTCCTGCAAAAGGTTAGCAATAGCAGGTGGCAAAGCAATGGACGCGACCTCAATGGAATATAAAGCATGTTTGCACACTAAAGCATAGCAAGATCCAGTAGAGGCAGATAACTCAGCAAGATCAGATTTAATTGCAAACAAAACAGGATTGTTTAACTTAATAGGTTGCTGATTTTCAGAATTGAAAACACCCTTTTGTTTAGCATTATTCTTTTTCTCATTCTCATATTGCATAATTTTAGTGGGAGTCATTGGCAGCAACACAATTTTCTGGCCCGTATTCATGAGAGTATACTTATTAGATCTACCATAGTGAATAGCATCAGTATCAAACTCCCAAGGACGTCCCAACAAAAGTGAGCAAGCATCCATAGGCACCACATCAAAATCAGCAAAGTCATGGTAAGATCCAATTGAAAAATGTATCCTTGCTGTTTTTGTTACCTTTACCTTACCGTTGTTGTTAAATCATTGAATGTGATAAGGAGTGGATGCTCCCGCGTGGTCAAGCCAAGCTTCTTGACCACCTCAACATTCACCAAATTGTTGCAGCTAAATCCGTCAATGATTGTATGCACACGGCAGTCCTTGATGACAAGAAACATGTTGAAAAGGTTGTGATGTTGGCAGTTGTCGTCCTCTCCCACCGTGGCGCTCAAAGCTCAGTGCACAATTAAGGTCCTATAGTTGTTGGTCGCAGATGTACCAAGAACCTCCTCAGCACCGTCATGGGAACCTGAAATGTTAGCTGCAATAATATTTTCATCTTCAATATCAGAAGCACTAACATACCCACCGTCAGCAATAGCAATGATCGCCTGTTTGCTAGGGCAATTATGTTGCATATGGCCAAATCCCTGGCAGCGGTGGCACTTGATGTTGGAGGTGCGACCAGTGGAAGTGTTGGGCACCATAGCCTTTGCTGCAACACCAGGAGGCGTCTGGGACTTGCTGCTGTCTTGTCCCTTTGATGTTGAAGGTGCGGTGCTGCGTACAAAACCGGTGGAGGGAGGTGTGGCCGTACGTACTCTCGAGGAGGGCGCCGCTTTGGCTGGCGCCTGAAGCTGCCGTGGCATGAAGCTGTTGTTTCGTTGCTACTGTTGGTGACCCTGCAGTTCTTTTTCTGCCAACATAGCAAGTTGAAACAAATGTTGTATAGAATGATATTCCTTATAATCAACTATGTCCTTGATCTCACGCCGCAAGCCCCCGTAAAACCTAACAATCTGTTCTTCCTGATCCTCAACTACCCCACAACGAAGCATACCTTTCTGCAACTCTTGGTAGTACTCTTGGACAGATATGTCACCTTGATCAAAGCGTTGTAATTTCTTACGAAGATCACGTCTATATGATGGAGGAACAAACCTAGCGTGCATCTCTTCTTTTAACGCAGTCCATGTCTGTGGGGCATTACGTGCATTGACAAGTTCATTCTACCAAATGATAGCAAAATCTTTAAACTCACTAGTGGCTTGTCTAACTCTATGACACTCTGGATCAAGATGGGAGCTAAATTTTTGTTCTACTGTCATCTCCCAATCCATGTAAGTCTCAGTGTCATAAGATCCATAAAACGGTGGAATAGAAAACTTAATCTTAGCATAAGGATCATTATCTTGCTTAGGAGCATGAGGATGACGTCTAACATTACCTCCCATAGCTTGGCAATGACGTAGAAGTTGACGGCGCTGCTGTGCATCAACCTCATCATTGTCGAACTCGTCCTCTGTGTCGTTGTGAGCAAGGCCGCCGGCAGCAGGGACGACAGGGGGTGGAGCATGGTGGGGAAAACAAGCCTCCACCACGTCCAGCCGTGCAGCAAGATCATCAACACTTGTATGAATCCTCTGAAAGGTGGCTGTTGTAGTGGTCTAGTACTTATTGAAAGCGTCAGTCATCATCTGTATCATGTCTTTTAGTTCCATATGGGACATGCACTCATTATCATTCGGAGGTGTAGAAGGAGAGGTCTCGTCCATCAACGCCTTTCCTGTCATGGTTAGAACAAAACAGAAATGAAGGCAAAAGGTTGTGAACCCTACAACTACACTATCTGAAGTGGAAGTGGAAAATAAGAAGTAAGATGCGTCTTACCCCACTCTTACAAGTGTCCTACCAGCACTGCAGGTGGCAAACAGTGACCGGTATGATAACACGACAAAAGTGGATGTGATTGCAAAGATTACCTATTCTGCTTGGGAGAAGGTGGAGCTTGGGAAGGCTCAAATGCAGTATATGTATGTGGCACACAAGTTAGTAACAGATAGCAATGATGAATAAGTGTCCAAAGAACTTGACCTAGTTGCTGGCCTAAAAATGTATTAGAACAGTTGTGACAGCAAGCAAGGAACAAGAATGAAAGATGATGAACAACAAAGGCAGTATCAGCAAGTATCCAGCAGCTCACACAGAAAAAACAGCAAATTTGCCCCCTGTTTTGTCTTTTAGCACTAGTAGGAATCAAATTATTGTTTTTTTGCTTTTGTTTTTCTGATATTTTTTCCTCAACCAGGGGCACAAGAATAGGAACAGCACCAAATATTAGCTCAAATCAATGAAAGATGTGATTGGTACAAATTCATGAGCATTTAGAAAAACAGGTGCTGGAACTTCGAAGCTCCAATCGAGTGCCTTCTTGATTTTTTTTAAATTTTTTGAGAACACCACACCCGGCATATGTGCAATTTTTTTAGAGCTTTCTAGGAAAAAATTCACCTCAATCAGAGTTCCGAGCGAAAAGTTATGCCCGTTTAAGGAGGACCCTCCGTATTAGGTTTTTGTGGCGGTGGAAATTGAATCGGATGCGAATCGGTGGATCGGTGGATGAAATTTTTTTTGTAGATTCATTTATTTTGTAGATGGCAGCGGATGGAGAAAACAAAACTGAACTAAAACAAATCTAAACCAGCAACCAAACTCAACCTAGGACACAAACTCAGAACTACGGACTCCGAAACTAAATTGGGCAAAAGGCTGAGCGAGGGTTGTAGGTCGGAAAGAGTAAAAAAATTTTGTGGCTTTTTTGCGGACTATAGGACTGAAACAAAATGAATCTAAAGGTACAAGAGTATACCTCACGAGCAACCTAATAACTTATACCACTTGATAGAAGGTTGAGTCCCGATCTTCCGAGAGGTACGGTAAACTTGATTGGTGGAGAACTCGACGTTGATGAACCAAGGCTCCGAACAAACGGAACCTTGCAATCACTACACCACTGCTCAGTTGGTTATCACCCATATTACACGAATGACCTCACCATGAAGGCTTATCCCTGCAAGTGCAATCAAGAACCCAAGCAAGAATAGGAGATGCAATCAAACCAACTTGGTTACAAGATGGGGTCTCACAAACAGATGAACGGCGACACTGTTCGATGACATATTGAATCTAAGCAAAGCCCAAACCCTAATGTGGTGATGGCTACTGAATAAAAATGAGTTAGGGCCATGCAAGTCCCCTGGACGCAACCCTAATGGGTTCCAACACGGTAAACGGACCAACTGTCCAATGGACGGTGACACAGCATACTGATAGATTCTGGACGCCCACTTGTTTCGATGATTCCCGTTGACTCAGAAGGAATTTTAAGGTGGGACCGGTGCCATTGGAAGCTCTATAAAATTCTCATTACAACAATATATAGAACGTCCAAATCCAACTCCATATGTGGCCAGGGCGTCAATTTTGGTGAATTCAGGTTCTTGAATCTGAGATGGAGTCGAAGTTGAGTTGGACTTGGACTCCTCCTTGATGTGGACGTCCTAGCTCCTCCTCCTTGACTCCTTGGCCTTTTCGAAGTCCTTGCTGGTCCCCTCCATTGTTCCTAATCAATAAAATATGCATGGAACCAAGCGTAAGTTCTGAAAAACAATTGATAAGGTTAGAACATACCTGGAGATCAAACTACCAATGACTCATCACTAACTACCAACGACTCGGCCTGATCCCTTCCTTCTCCTTTTCATGCTCTCGAATAACTCGTTCATGTTCAACCAGCACTATCAGGTCATTTTCATGTTATGGCCCATAACCGAACTCGCTCGCCACTCAAGTCTCGATGCGAGGTTGTTTCCTCCTTTCTTTACCTCTTCCTTCCTCTCTTTGCTCGCTAAATTGTGGGACCCGCTAGTCAGCCCAATCTCGTTTCTCCCATGGGCAATCTGGACTCAAGGACGAGTCCTAGCCCGACGCGCCACCTCATCCCTACTTGCCAAACCCCAGGCCTCCATGCCCCTATAAATTTTGCATCACTGGCCCTAGCCGTCCCCCGTGCCCCCTGCTACTCGCACTCCACCTCCCAGCGCCTCCTTTCTTCCTGTGCCCTACCCCTGCGAGCCCTCGCGCCCCTTGCAGCCAGCATAGCCATCACCCTCCCCTGCGTCACCTCCTGCGCACCCCTGTTTCCCCTACCTCTATGCATCGTCACCACGAGAGCTGTCGTGCCCCTCTCTCCTGCATCGCCATCCCCCTGTTCCGCTCGCCCCTCGGTGCGCCGCCCTGCGCAGCGCCTTCAACCACACCGCCACCACCAGGAGCGCCCCCAACCCTTGTGCGTGCCTTGCCCTTGCTGCTACTGCAACCGTGCCACCCTCTCCTCCTACCGTTGGCCTGGGCCTCCTGCTGCCGCACCGCCCCTATGCTGTGCGCCGCCAGCAGGCCGCCGCCGTTCTCGGCGTGCGCGCCCTGGCCCCTGCGCGCCCTGGCCCTGCCCTTCCCCCAGCACCGCGTTCTCCCCTGCTGGCCGCCCTGACCAGCGCTGCCAACCCCATGCAGAAGGGCTGCGGCCCAATAACAGGATGAATAGAGCCGCCGCCGCAACTTCTCCAATTAAATTTGGCCATCACGATGCACCCTCACGGTAAGTAAGGTATGGAATCGAATCCCCTCGTCATCCTCTTTCATTTGCCCCGCTCCTCACGATCTCCCGTGCCCTAGAACGACGGGAATTTGAGAAACAGTAGCCACCGGCTACCATGGGAGCTGCTGTGAAGCTTTTGCAATTAAGTCCCGGGAGAAAAGTGTAATTATCGTGTATTTTTCTGTGTCTTGTGAAATTTGCAGAAAACCCCCTGGATATATTACATCTTTTCAATCCAGCCCCACCGTGATCTTTTTCAGACCAAACCTAAACTTTTCCTTGCACTTTTGAGATTTTGCAAATCTGCCCTCGTCTTCTTCCTCGGGTCCCCGACCTCCTCTGTCTCTGCCACGCGCGCATGATCCACTGCTGCCGGCCGCTTCCTGAAATGCTGTAGGCCTGCGCCGCCCTCCTTTCACCCACGTGTCACCTTGCTGCCTCTCCCACCGCCCGCGCCGCCTCCGCTGGCCTTCCTTCGTCCTGCCACGTCGGGCCGCCGGTCCCGAGCGGCCGCCACGCACACCCGAAGGACATGCCGGCACCGCCCGCCGACCTGAGCCGGGCCCTGTGCCTGCTCTCCCTCTCCCTCTCTTCTACGGAGCAGTGCTCTCCTATAAAGCTTGACCCGAACCCCATCTTCCTCGCTTGATTTCCTCGTCTTCCCCCTCGCGACCACCGAGCCAACCGCCTAGCTCCTCGCCGGATTCCTCCACGGCTGCTCCACCCCGCCCAAATTCCAGCCCTCTAGTGCTCCCTCACCTCCTCCGCTAGCTTCCCGACCCGCTCCGGTCAAGCTTCCAGCCTTCCCTAGCCAGAATTGCCCCGACCCCGTGCCGCTCCTCACCGGAGATGCCCGAGGACCGCCCCACCGTCGACAACCCTCTTCTGCCACATCCTCGGCCAATTTGGGTACGGGAATCGCACCCTTACCTCTCCCCGGTGCTCTTGCGCGCCTTGTTTGCCCGTGTTCGCCGGCCCCTCGCCGGGAACTCCAGCACGCCATCGCGGCCGCCACCCCTCCTCACCGCCGGCCGTGTTCCACCCCTGCTCACCAAGCACATCACCCCCCAAACAGCACCCCGTGTCCTGTAGGTCATGTTGAGCCACCCCATCCTCGCCGGGGACCTCGCCGCTGGTGAGAACGCGTCGGAGCAGATCGGCCGGTCGCCATCAGGAGCTGGCAGGGGCACATATGCGAATATTTTTCCTATTCTAGGGACCCATGTTCAAGAAACTAAGGACCCCCCTGTAAACGTTTTTGTTATTTCATGTGAGCAAGGCTGCTGGCTTGTCAAATTGATAGAAAATTGTAGGAAAATCCAAAAATTGCCAAACTGGTTTTTTTGGAAACTAGAATTCAAACTCTACAACTTTTATTAATGAAGTTTGGTTTGAAACCAAATACTTTTGAATCTATTTTAAACCTAAGTAAAAGGGGTATTTTATGTATAACTATTGCATACAAGCTTAGCTTCTTATGATTTTTGGTAGGTAGCATCTTTAGGTCATGTGTGAGCTTGTGTAAAAGTTTCAAGCTTAGTACTATTTTGTAGTTAAAATTCTTTGAACTTGTACAAATCAAATTTAAAGTAGTTTGAATTTATTTAAACATGATCCTGTAGTTTAATTGTTTAAATCCTTTTTATCATAACCTAAATTGCTGATAATTAGTTCATAATTAAATTTTCCTAAGAATTTATAGTTTTATTTTCTTAGGATTTGAATTTAAACTTGAAGTTTGAGTTTAAATTCAAATTATGTTAGCTTCTGTTTTCAGAAAATTATGAGAAATTCACAATAAATTTATTTATTGAAGATAAGCTTAACTATAAAGACACAAGGTTAGGACCTTTATAGTTTCAAATTAAAAATCCAATTTGATAACTTAATTCAATAAAATAGGATAATTGGATTAAAATAACCATAATGAGTTTACATTCAAACGCCCCCCCCTTGCTTCATGAGTTTATATTGATTAAATTGTTGGATTGCAACTTTATTGTGAAATAAAATCTTTAAACCTAAGCACCATCTCACTTAAATCATTGCATATCATGTAGAGTCAGCAACACTCGACGACGGAGACTACGAGCTAGTTCTGGAACAAGACCAAGGGTTTTCTGAAGACTCGACAAACGTCGCCGAGACTCTAACTGAAGCTCCGAACCAAAGTTCAGAAATCCTTGGCACTCATGCCCTCAATCCCAATCAAGAAGGCAAGCCCCGGTGCATAACCCAGTATTTCAAATTACTACATTATGCAATTCTATACTTATATGTTATATCTTGCAGTAAGTCTAGGAGTTGAAATGGAACCCTAGATGCATAAATCCTAGGAATCCAATGTATTGTACCTGAGTCCTTATCGCATAGATGCTCTGCTAATAGGACAGGTAGAAGTCAGGTGATTTCTGGTCACTCGCGCGATATAGGAGTTGAATGTTTAGTATTCTGCAATCACTATAAGGATGATGGACGAGGTCATGTACAATATCATGACTCGGAAAGGTTACCCCGTCTGTGTTGATAAAAGTTGATAAGGTCGAAATGTGGTAGTGGTGGCTAAGCGTTTGAAAGTACTAGCCACATGCCGTGAAATATGGTAAAGCTGTAAGCCTAGTACCTGAATGGCCCGGCAAATGGACATGTCTCCACCACTCGATTATTTAATTTCTGTTGTACACACGCACCGACGTGTGGGAGTGCGTTCTGCATAGCAGACAGGAGTACGATCATGTAGTCGCGCTACAGACGTACGTCCTGCACAATTGGTGTGCGTACGGTCCTGCAGTCGCTTGTGGTGGCCCTGATCCATAACCCGGAATATGAGGGAAATGGTTGCTTCAGAACAATCTTTGGATGTTCCAAGCATGTGAGTTAGGTTTGCCTTGGAAGGTTTGGAAACTCGATTTAGAATCGTCCGTTTCTCGTGGAGATTGAGACTGCTTATTCCTTTTGCCACATAGAGTAAGAAGTGTAACTCTTGATGGAATAATCCTGTTGAATGTTAACCTCTACCTTGCTTGTCTAGTGTAGGTGCTTACCTAGAATGGCTAATCAAGTAGAATTTGAGAGCTAAAATTTGAAAGTAGATCATACTCTTTGTTGCTTTTCAGCTAAAATGAAACCCAGAACCATTTCAAGCCTTCATGAGTCTAAATACGGGCTAAGTATACCCAATCCCGGTAAGCCTTGCTGAGTATTAGCATACTCAGTCTTGCTAGTTCAGGTATGACCTTCGAGAACCCCACAGATAATTCTGCATGGCCAACTTCTGATCTATGTGGCTGGTCTGTGGAATGGGATCCATCCCGGCTGGCAGTGACCCTCCTGAGTGACACCAAGCTTTGGGCTGAGTACGGTGTCAACCTTCGCGACGTGCGTAGTCGCGTGTTTATTTTCCTTCCACTGTGAACCTAAACAAGCTATTTAGCTTGTCGTTTTAAACTCTGTTTGTGTAAATTTTTACATTAAGTTTGAAAAAGGGTCTGTAGTAATGTTTGCATTTCTGTAAATTAAAAGTTAATGAGCTGTGTTGTGATTGTAAACTCACCGTCGTGCGAGGTAAACCTGCTTCGATCCTGTTGAACCGTGGTTGTATCGGGCGGAGACCCGACAGACCAATGGGTTGTTCCGTTTGAAGTGCGTCGAGTTATTATCGGCTGTATAGCGATGACTAGCGCACTTGAGCCGGAATAATTCAGGCGGTTCTGCCACGGTGATCTCCTATTTGGAGGGGGTTCCTGACCGCCCTTATATAGTCTCGGGGACAGGGTTACATGGAAGTCCTTGTCGGATACAAGCCCTAGAGTCCTACCCGAGTGGTTTTCAAGTAGTTTCCTACTGTCTTCGACTAGTTTTAGTACTGTGTGAGTATTTCTACTATACTACGAGTAGTTACAACCAATGTAGGGCGTGGACCATGTCCCACCCCTTTTCCTATAAGATGTAGGCCATGTGCGCAGTCCCGAAGGCCCAGGTCTGACAAGCCCCCGAGCTCTTCGTAGTCAAGCATTGCAGGCTTCTGAGTACTTCTGAAAGCGTCTTCGAGTTCTCCCGAACTTCATCTTGAAGGTTTCTTCCAAGTACTTCCTTGGCGGCATCGAGGCTATGAGGTGTTTATGCCCCGAGTAGTTTATCAAGTCTTCTTTTATATGGGATGTGATTGAACTCACACTGCATATGGAGTAGCCCCCGAGCCTTAGGTTGACTGGTAGAATCAGGATAAATAAGTCGTTGATGACACATGTCCCGCATCACCCGAGTCTTGAATCCAAATCCCCATGGTTTGGAATAAAGGATCCAAAAGAATCATGGCATGCAATATATCACGATAATGATTTGATGGTTAAGATGGGCAATTTGGTTCAGAAATTTGAAAACCGCTTTTCTCGGAATAACTTCCCTGAATAAATGGTTAAAAAAATAACTTCACCAAATAGCGCTCTAAATTACTGATCAAATCAAACCTTGTAGTCTACGAGCCATGTCTTCTCCAGCCCCCGAGCCTTGGAGCTAGATGAGTCGCATAGTATATGCCTAGTAGTCAGTGGCGCCAGCCCCCAAGCTTAGGCATTGGCCAAGCTGCTTCTGAATCTTGAACTGTCGATGAAGCTTAGGTTCAAGGGTTTTCTTTTTGCTGAAAAGCAACAAAGAGTAAGTCCTTAATTTCATATTTTAACTTTCAATATTCTAGTTCATTTAACTATTCTAAGTCAGCATCTATCTCTAAGCAAACATGGTGGAAAACATTTAATCATCCAACATGTTTCATCATAGCCATAGTTCATCTTGTTACTCTATGTGGCAGAAGTATTAAGCAGTCTTAATTACAGCGAGAGACGGATGATTCAAATCGAATTTCTTAACCTTGCAATGGAAACCTAAACACACGTCACGTGGTTACTCACAGAGTCACACGTGCAACTTTTCCCCTTTATTCCCATTTCATGGATCAGGGCCACCGTCCTTGAGTACAAGAGATCCAGGAACCACGAATGATGCCGGGCCATGGCTACTCTTGCACTCACCATGGTGCCCATGGGAACAACGTCAAGATGGTGGAGGTACTTAAGCTTACCGATTACCATATTCTTAGCATGTGGTTAGTACGTTCAAACGCTTAACCACCACTACCACACATTGTGGCCTTAGCATTTTTCACTACTCAGACGGGGCACTACCACAGCGCCGCCTATCGACCTTATAGTTGCAGTATGTGATAAAACATTCAACTCCTATAAATCTCGCGAGTGTAGGAAACCACTCGACTTTTTTCGTACCTATTAGCAGAGCAACTACTCGAACTTCCTATTCTAGTATTCATTACACTGGTGCCTAGGATCATGCAGCTAGGGTTCCAATCAACACCTATCAACTTAAATGCATAGGTAAAAAGGAACAATAGTTGCATAAATTAAATACTGGAATCATGCACTGGGGCTTGCTTCTTGAGCAAAACTAGCCGGGGGTTCTTCCAAACGTTAGTCCGAGTCTTCAGCAACTTCTGTTAGATTAATTTGAGCTTTGCGCTGCTTACTCTCGAACTCGGGCACCAGATCGTAGATCCCATCAGTGAGACTAGTCAAGTCTCTATGAATGCACATGTATGAGTGGTTTTGAGGTACAAGATAAACAACTATTTCACCATAAAGTAGTCAAAACTTAAGTTAAGTAGTCGAGTACTTCATTTTCTTTTCCTTGGGCAGTCATTTATCGAGTACTTATCTGGATTAACTAACTTCATTAAGTTAGCGAGTGGTTTTGTAGGTTGTAAATGGTCATTTCCCACATTAAGTTTTGTTTAAGAAAAACTACTTGTAGAGGTAGTTTCTGGGTTGATATTTTTATGCAGAGCTCGTGCAAAACTACTCATAGAGGTAGTTTCTGGAGTGGATTTTTTTATACAGAGCTCGTTACTTAAGTACCAACTCACTGTAAATGTTTAGCCATTTTTAAGCAGGTTATTCATGAAAAAATTAAACGGCTTTTATAGGCGCGAGGGAAGGGATGGTGGCCTGGGCTCGAGCCGCAGGGGAAGGCGAGACCAGGGGAAAAACCGGGGTGTAGTTGTCACGCTAGCGCCAGCGGGGGCTCGCCGTGGCGCCAGCAGCGCACGCGGTAGAGGAATGCCACCGCATGGAGGCTTCCTAAGGCGGTAGCGTGAGATTTTGTAGATCCGTGGAAGATTTCCAAGGTGCGGAGGGTCCACATGGCCGGGCGGGCTTAGCTACGCCATGGTGCGCTGGCCAGCTGGGCTGCCGGCGATGGAGTAGGGTAGGGGGAGGAGAGAGGAGGAAGAAGATGATGGGATTTATTTGCAGGAAACAAAAACAGCGGGGGCCTGGTTGAAAAAGGAGCTGAAACTTATTCTTCCTAAGGTCCAATCAAAAACAATTGATACCATTTTTGTTCAACTTTTGAAGATATACATTTTCTCTTTTATGACTATATTTATTGGAGCAATGTATCAAAAGTTGTTTTGAATTTCTGAAAACAAGTATTTGAAAGACACGTCATTTCATGTGAATTTTTGCACTGTTAGCCCTTGAGTTCAACTACACCTTTGTTGATCTTGTTATGACAGATGTGCCATTAAATTTTTAGAGTCAGTTGTGATCAACTTTGAAAGTTACAAGGGTTTGTTTGCAAGAGTCCAAATGTTTATGCATATGGACACATATTCATTTGCTTGAAAGGTAGATTGAAAGGTAGATTTGATAGGCTATTTTATAATTTTATTTCTCTTTATGTAGGGCTTCATGTTATAGAGCTTTGTTTAGTCTTTTAGACACCTAGGGTGTCACAGAACCCAACTAGTCAAAGTCAAGTCCTATAGTAGTCGTTGTAGTGTACGATGTTGTAACACCCTAATTTTCAAATTAGGAATCTAAATAAATTTTGCAAGATTTTTTTCAGGATCCATAAGGTTTTTATTTAAATTATTTTGATTTTAGAGCATTTACAGTGAATCAATAATAATTTACTTAACTTTAAAAAATATAAGGAAATATAGGTCTTGTGCATTTCATGCCGCATTGCATTGTTTTATTGCTTATCTTTCATTTGAATTTAAATTTTAAATTAAAATTAAAATGCATTCAAATGCATTTTTTCTCCCTCTTTTTCTCTTTGGGCCCGGTCCACTCTCTTTCTTTTCCCCTCTCTCCCTTTTTCTCCCGCAAGGCGCAGCCCAGCTGGCCTTTCCTTTTTTTCTCTCCACCGCGTGGCCCAGCCCAGCAGCCTGCTCCTCTCCTCCCTTTCCCCAACCCAACGGCCCACCCGGCGCCCAACTCTCTCCTCCCGCACGCCGAGGCCCCTCGACCGCCCTATAAAGCCGCCACCCCGTGGCCTTGGTCCCGCAAAACCTGCAGCTGCCGCCCCTACCTCGCAAACCCTTGGCCGCCGCACCTCGGCCGCCTGCCGCTCCACCGCTTTCCGCCGTCCCACAAGTCCCCCAGAAGCTCCGCGTTGCGGTAAGGAGCATCGCCGGCCCCTTTTCCCCTTTTTCCCTGCCTTCCCGCATGCACGATTGCTCGCCATCGCCACCGTGCCATGCCACTGCCGTGCGTCCCTCTCTAGCCCCTGTCTCGACAACCAGAACCCCCAGATGCGTTCCCCGTAGCGCCCACGTTCTCCTCGTGTAGCCCGCGCATGAAACTGAGCCTGGACAGCCGTTTTCAGCCAAGTTTGATGAGCCCCGCCGCCGCAGCCGCCGTATGCGTTGCCACCAGCGCCAGCGCCGCCGCCCGTGCCGTCCTAGCTCCACGCAGCCGCCCGATTAGACCGAGGTCAAATAATCTGATACCGGCCAACCCTAGGATATTTTGCACTTTAGCCCCTAAGTTCTATCAAAATCAATCCATAGTCCACGGCAGTTCAAAAGTATTCACGAGTAGATCCTTTTTCTTCTGTTTATGCCCCTGTCCTTTTCTAAAATAGAACCCGCCGTCCCTAGCCCCTCTGTTTTTCAATCTGAACCCTAGATTTAAGGTTTAATTATGTTTTAGCCCTCAGTTTCTTTTTTCAGATCCCTTCTAGTTTCAAATCTTTTACAAGTAAGCCCCTGGAATCATGTTTTAGCCATAACTTCTCCATTTTAACTCCGTTTTCATCGATTCTCACGCTCAGGCGACCCTTGCGACGCATACAGTAGCTTTATAACATTGTTTTACTCTATTTCTATTGTTGGTGTATTGTTTCTTATTTATTATACTTGTTTGTTTGTATGTGCTTGTATGTTACGATAGATGGTGCACAGTTCGAGGGTCCGCAAGCGCAAGGCTTTGAAGACGTTCCTGAGCAGCAGCAGTACTTTGACGAAGGCAAGTGGTCCTTGATCATATTCCGGTCCTAATAACTTTCTAAATACGCACATTTACTTTATATGCATGCATGTGTCTAAAATATGATGGATCCCAAACTAAGAATGTGCCTAGTCCTTTTGAACTTCGTTGATTAAACCTGAGTTATTATATTTATGTTGTAGCTATGCTAGTTGCTTTTACTTAGACTTTGGTTGGATAACCTGAAAATCACACTACACTTGTTTAACATCATGTTCTAGAATACCTCTATGGTGATAATTAAGATCATTGCATTAATTAGAATATGGAGAACCACCCAGGAAAATAGTATAATCACAATACTACATGGCTTTGGCCTTGGCTAATTAATTACAACTTTAGCTTGTAATGGTCTTACCGAAAGGGCAAGAGGGGAGTGCGTTGATGGGGTATAGCTCGGTCCTCTTGAGGCGTAGATATGATCTTGGTTAAGGCTTCTTTCTCATTAGGGAGGGTTATGACCACCGCGGCCTGAACCTTAGCAGATTGTTGCAAGTTAGGGAATCTTTGTAAAGGCCTCGTAGTGAATCCCTGCCACTCACCTCGAAAGTGTTTAAGGGTTTTGCAAACCCTGGCATCAAGGGAAAGACGAGTTGTGAGTAAAGTGTACAACTTCTGCAGAGTGAAAACTGATATATCAGCCGTGCTCACGGTTAAGAGCGGTTTGGACCCTCACATGATAATTGAACTTAAGGATTATCTAAATTGATGTTCTTTATTTATTGTTGTTATCTTATCTCTTTTATTTATTTAAGGATTGGTATATACTTACATTTAGTTAATGCTTGCTAAATAAAACTTGGTCAACTAAAAATGCTTATCGCAGTCAAACCATGTCATACTTTTCCTTAAATCTTGGTCTTGCATGTCATATAATTTACTCCACTTGCTGAGTACCAACCATAAGTGTACTCATGCTTGCTTTATTAAAATTAATGCTGCTCAGAACAAGATAATTGTCCGGAGTTCCCTGAAGATCTTGAGGAGTTCTAGGCGTATGTCTCCCAGTCATCTACCTATGAAGTTGAAGTTTGCTGCTAGTTATAAATGTTATTTATTCGCTTAAGATTAAGACTTTCTATCATATAATAAACTACTATGATACTCTCTTTTATTATAACATTATTTTGGGTATGCACTTGTATCGTCTATCATATGTGTGGATCTTGATCCTGGCGTACACATGAGATGCATTCGGTTCCTTTCCAAAACCAGGCGTGACAGACGTGTAGGCGAGCGTTCTCGTGAAGTTGTAGTAGTTGTTGGCTATTGTTGATGAAGCCAACTAGTCGGAGTTGAATCCGACTCGCCTAGCAGCACGGTCCAGATCAGGTCCCCTGCAAGGTAAACATAAAAGTATGTTGTAACTTATATACATGAAACTATGTTGGGAGCAATGCCTTTGCAATAAAATCCATGTATAACTAGTCAAAAACTAGTAAACGGAGTAATACTGAAAGTATGGGAGCGAGGCCCCTTCAGTTACATAGAGTACTAGTCGGAAACTAGTAGTCTGAATGTTACTGGAAGCATGGGAGCGAGGCCCCTTCAGCAAACTTGCACATAATCCTAGTCGTAAACCAGTAGAACGAAGTTGTACTGGAAGTATGGGAGCGAGGCTTCTTCAGTAACATAGCATACTAGTCATAAACTAGTAATCTGTTACTGGAAGTATGGGAGCGAGGCCCCTTCAGCAAACTTGCATGTATACCAGTCGTGAACCAGTACACGGAGTTGTACTGGAAGTATGGGAGTGAGGCCCCTTCAGTAACACAGAGTACTAGTCGAAAACTAGTAGTCTGAACGTTACTAGAAGCATGGGAGTGATGCCCCTTCAGCAAACTTGTATGTAACACCAGTCGTGAACGAGTAACGGTGTTGTACTGACTGGAAGTATGGGAGCAAGGCCCCCTTCAGTAACATAGAGTACTAGTCAGAAACTAGTAGTCTAAACATTATTGGAAGCATGGGAGCAAGGCCCCTTCAGTAACACAACATACTAGTCGGAAACTAGTAATCTGTTATTGGAAGTATTGGAGCGAGGCCCCTTCAGCAAACTTGCACGTATACCAGTCGTGAACCTGTAAATGAAGTTGTTCTGGAAGTATGTGAAGGTGAGTGGAAGTCAATTAGCGAGGGAGAAATAAATCTTTCAGGTAGCTTCAGTCGTATCCTTGGGCGAACCATAAGAATTCACATGTTGACTTGCGAAAACATCACAGTTGGCGCAAAGGGATTGATGATGAGGTCCTTCACGTGGGGTGATCAGTTTCTTGGGTGGGCCAAGACAAGTTGTATGGTGACATGCAAAGATGTCTCGGCTGGCCCAAAGGAGGTGACGATAAAGTCCTACGCTTGATCTTGATCTGTTCCTTGGGCAGGCCAAGACAAGCCATATGTTGCCATGCGAAGATGCCTCGGTGAGCCTGAAGGAACTCCTTGGGCGGGCCAAAACAAGTCTTATGTTGCCATGCAAAGATGTCTCAGTTAGCCCGAAGGAATTCCTTGGGCGGGCCAAGACAGTTCGTACGGCACTGAAATATGGATGAATGAACAAGCCCTGTTTGGGTAAACTCACTGATTCCCTGACTGAGTGATTGAACAAATTCTTTGGAAAAAAAACTCCTTATGTCGAGATAAAACTCAAGAAAATGGTTGAATAAGTTCCCTAAAGATCTCCGTAAAACCTCCTTGAATTGGGTCTCAGTCTTCACGTGGGCAGCCGCCTTGTTGCACCCAGCCCCAGAGTGTAGAAACCAGACGAGGATGGATAGTTGTCGATCTTGATTCGTGGGTAATTACCGACGAAGCCGTATCGTTCATTGATGGAGCCACAATGGTTTGTTGATGAAACTCGACTAGTCGGAATCAATTCCAACTAGTCACTGGTGGAGTGAGTCCCACTCCCTACTAGTCATGTAGCCGAAGTAGTCGGCGGCGGGTCGCCGAGTGCCCTCGTGAGTGCGAAGTAGTCGTTGAGGAGTTGAGGTTCCTGCCTTCCTAGAATGGTTCTAGGCCCGACAGGATGTTGAGGTTGATGGCATAGAAAAGTGGGTTGGGGTTGGGTAGCTTGGAATACTTCGTGCCCGTCTGATGCCCGAGCCCACCCAACCAAGTTGAAAACGCAGAAAGGTGGGCTGAACTGGGAAGCTTGGAGGCCTCCAAGCCCGTCCGATGCCCAAGCCCGCTTGACCAAGTTGAAAGCACAGAAAGGTGGGCTGAACTATGTAGCTTGGAGGGCTCCGTGCCCTTCCGATGCTTGGGCCCGCCCGACCAAGTTGTAGGCACACTCAAGCCCTGGTGACCGTTTGATAAGGGTAGTGCATCATTGATGAAGTTCGAGTAGTCAGCGGAGAGGGGAGCCCTTTGATGAATGGTGACTAGTCCTCATACGACTTGTGGTGAATGATCCAAATCCTCCTCCGACTTATGGTAGACGATCTAAATCCTCCTCTGACTTGTGGTAGACGATCCAAATCCTCCTTCGACTTGTGGTAGACGATCCAAATCCTTCTCCGGCTTGTGGTAGACGATCTAAATCCTTCTCCGACTAAGAGAAGAACTTGTGGTATAGGACCTCGGATCGAGACAGATTCGGTTCGAGGGGTTCCATATTTTTTATCAAGTCGTCGATTGCACGGTTGACATCCAAGCAGATGGTGCGGGTGCTTCTAGTCAGAAAATATTGATTTCCAACGAGACCGTTGGCAAGATTGTATGGGAGCAAGGACACTTTAGTAAAGTATGTGTAATACTAGTCGGAAACTAGTAAACGGAGTGTTACTGGAAGTGTGGGGTTAAGCCCCCTTCAGTAACATAGAAAACTAGTCAGGAACTAGTAATTTGAGCATCACTAGGAGTTCGGGAGCAAGGCCACTTCAGTAACATAGAAAACTAGTTGTGGACTAGTAATCTGAGTGTTACTGGAAGTGTTTGATAGATAATCACATAGGTGCTTTAATTGGCTGATTAACATGTCCCACTAGTCATTGCCAAACGGGGCAACCACTTTTGGCAGTCGCATGGTTCGGCTGTGACTGGTTTCCCTGAGTTTAGCGAGGGATGTGATTAACCCAAATAATAAACATAAATGGCGACTCTAACTAAGTGGTAAAAAGGGGTGCTTTTAGGTGTACGGAACCCCTTGTTTCGAGATATAGTCCCAAAACAATGGTTTAAACAAGCGAAACACCTAAAAGACCCTCAAAAAACCTCCTTGAATCGGGTACTTAATTTATGAGTAAATCATTATTCGGGTAGTCCCGTTGCCTTTCTTCATAGTTTTGACGGAGCTCCCAGGGCCCTCCGAAGGGTTTGACATTCAAACGCGGAATGCTTGCTCTTCGGGTGCCACGAGCATTGCCCGTGGAGGGCTTCCTCGAATCGTTCCTTCAAACTGAAAGTCTTCCTTCTACTAGTGGATTGCTGCCTAGCTTCTGGGTTGTGCTTCTGAGTTGTCTCCAGGTGGTCAAGAGGGAGTTGATAGTGGGTGGGGCTGTAGGCTTCCACTTCTTCACGCTCCAGCTGCTTGGCAATGATGACATTACGGGCGTCCCGGCCAGCGTTGATGATGGCGCGAAGGTCGCCCGTGGAGGAGTCGTGGAGGTTGCCGCTCCCCTGCTGGTTCGTCTCCACCGCGCAGTGCTTGCATTAGGCGTGCTTCGCATTGATGAGCCTACAGCATTCCTTCTAGATGTCATCTACGTCTTCTACCTTGATGTTGGCTGGGGATTCACTATCCATTGTTACATCCACATCTTTGTTGAGTGGATCAAGGAGGTAGTCGTCGTAGTCATCTAGTTGGACCCACTCTAGGCCTTCACAGTCCTCATCAGCGTGAATCAGGAGCAGTTCTCGATTGGGGGCGAAGCATTTGGTGCTCCGCAACACCTGGCCCTCGTCTTCATCATCGGAGAGAGGGTGGGGTCTGCCTTCTTGGAAAGGGAGTTCCCCGGGTGTGGCAATGAATGATGGTGGACTTGAGTTGATAGACCTGGAGAGTTTGATGCCCTTCAAATGCCCAAACCTGCCCGACCAATCTGAGCCCCTTACCAGACCCTGGGTCACATGGGTAGCTGAATTCGAGTAGTTGTCGGACACAACAGCCCCCGACGCGCGGTGGCTTCTCCTTCTCCGAGTGGTGGTAGATGATCCAAATCCTCTTCCAATGTGGAGAGGGTCCTGGGTTGAACTGCCTCAAACCAATCTGGACATGGTTTGGGGGTTTTCAGTTTGCCGATGGAGAGAGTGTGCGTTGCACAAAATGTAGGCGGCGAAGCGTAGCTTTGATCCGTGGGCAATTTGTCGACGAAGCCAACTAGTCGGAGCCAATTTCGACTAGTTGTTGACCGTGCGGAGCTAGTTTCTGAGTAGTTTAAGACTAGTTCCTAGCTAGTTTCTAGCCGGGATGGGTAGTTGAAGTTGTCGTTGGTGCTAGCTTAAGTTGAGCGGAGTACTCAAAATCTTCCGGCTCCCTAGGATTGATACGCTGCAGGGTGGAGTCTGTCACAAGGTGGGACTCATCCAGTACACGAAACAGCCTTACAGCATAGATGTTATAGTTAAACCCAAATGATTACGCAAAAAAGATTCAGGGTAATCATCGGGTTGCGAGTGTTTGACGAGAACTGGGGCCTCCCGACAAGCGGTGACTCCCTCATCCTCGAGTCCTCCCTGGCTCCAACTTGTAGTTAACGGGTACTCTTCGTTTGAGTCTGAGTAGTTGTCGAAAATGGGGGCCCCCCGGCAAGTGGTGGCTCCCTCATCTCAAATCTTGAAAATACAATCCAAGTCCTCCTCCAAGTCGAAGAGGGACTTGGATTGCGTTGCCTCTTCAGATCTGTTTGAATGCGATCTAAGTAGTTCTGGTGCAGCACGCGTTGAAGTCGTGTTGAAAATGGACATCCTCTCGATCTGCCTGGGTAGATCAAGGAGCAGCAACTCATCAAGGTTGTCGATGAACTCATTGAGGTTGCTATGTCGAGTTGGTGTAGAGGCCTCTTGTGACAGTTCAAGTACTTGTAAACTAGGAACATAATTTGTTAGTGTGAAGTATGTGCTTGTTAGTGTAAAGCTTGTATGTGTTTATGTGAAGCTTTTAAAAACTTAAATGCAAGTAATAAGGGGTATTTTTATAATTACGGAAAAACTAGGGTTGTTTTTGCAAAATATAATTGGATAGGAGATAACTTCAAAATAAGTGAAGGGTAGTTTTGCTAAGACGTTTTTCTTACTTTATCCCCTGTAAAAAATATAATAATAATAATAAAAATAATAAAAAACAAATTATAAAAATATGTATATATCCAAAAGTTTCATTTGAAATGCATGTGTTGAAAAGTGTAAAAAGGTGAATTGTAAAAGTGACTTTCAAAGTTGCTAAAGGCTATAAAGTGTAAAAAGGTGCAAGTCATCATGACATGTCATAAATGCTTGAGTCATCCTATCCTGTCATAAATGCTTGAGTCATCCTATCCTGTCATAAATGCTCAAGTCATCATGACATATCATAAATACTTGCATTTTGATCCTAAAAGTTATGAAATTTACACCCTTTAGGACAAAAACATTATAATCTTAATTTTAGTCCAAGGTTTTAAATTAACACTTCATTCTTTGAGTTTTTGAATTTAAACTCTAAAACAAAGTTGTAGGATTTGAAAAGTTGCACAACTTTCATTTTAAACACTTTTTCATTGGAACTCAAGAATAGTGGGAAAACTTGGTTTACAATGAGGTCCCTGTATTTTCTGTAATTGCAGAAAAGTCCCTGGATGCATCCCACTTTGCTTCCTCTTCTATTTCTTTTTCTGCGAGCTCTGCGCCGCCCCTGCCACCGCTTGCCGCCTGCTGTGCCGTGCCCCTACCCTCCTCCTCCTCCTATTTAAGCCCGCACACTCCCTTGCTCTCTTGCTCTCGTCCTCCTCTTCCTTTCCTTCCTTCTTCTGCTTCTTCGAACAGAACCACCCGCTGCCATGGCTGCCGTCACCCCTGTTCGCCGTGGGCAGCCATCATCAGCCCCTCCCCACTCTCTTTGACCCCCTGCCTAGCTTCTCCACCGATGCTCCCCAACCCCATCCTGGCGCAAACCCCTCACCAGACCGTCCCACTGACATTTACCGTCGACCTTCCTCTGCCGCCGCTTCAGCCTCCCCGTCGACCCGGCTGTCCAGCAGCTCCCACCCTCACCGATCACTCTAGCAGCACTACATCACCTGGAGGAAGCCCTTGGACCACCTCACCGAGCCTCTTCGACCCTCAACATGCTGGAACATCGCCGCCGTGACCAAGCCCAACTGCCACCGGCCCTCCTTCGGCCACCCTGGCTTCAACCGAGCCAATCCAAAGGTAGCTCTCGTGTCCCTCATGCTCCCCCACCTCTCCCTCGCCGCCGAAAAGCACCCCATCGCCGGAATCGAGCTCCCTGAGCTTTCTCTGTTCCAAAAATCGCGACCAGGGACTCCACACAACAATAGGAAGAATCCTAGGGGCCTATCTGCACAACCCATGACTCAGATGAATAGTGTCACGCTGGACCTTCTTGAAATTTCTGGCTGAACCTTTGGAAAATCGTAGTAAATCATAGAAAAATCAGAAAAATGTCAAACCTATTGGGATTGAATCCTTGGGTTAAATACTGCAACATTTGTGTTATGATCATGAGATGAATCTGTGTATTTTGTGCCGTGATTTAATTAGTAGAAAATGGATGCTTTAATTAGATCTTTTGATTCACAGCTGTGCTATAGCTGAACTTTGGAACATAAGTTGTGCATGTCTTGAATAGCTCTGTGTGAAATTTGCAGGGCCAGCTCTATTGTTTAGCTATGATGTTTGAGTATTTTTTATGTATGTTGATGAAAACCTCATAAATTAATTCCAGATGCATCTGTTCATTTTTGTGGCTTCAAATTTAACCTTAGAATTCTTTCAACATGTTTAGTTCATGATAAAATTTTGAGAGTTAGAAACTTAGTGTAACTGAAGTTATGAATATAGGCTTAGATTCAAACGAAATTCATGAACAATAGTTTTGGTTCATGAATAATTATGATAAAATGCTGGAATGTTACTCTTGTACAGTAGAACATATTCATAAATTTTGAACCCTAGATCTAGTATAGAACTACAGTTATAAATGTATCTTAATCATTTACTATGTGTTCTTGTTTAATTTTGTAGCATAGTTCCTGTTAAATAAAATCCTGATAAATTTACAGTAAATGTAATTAAACTAAAGCAATGTCTAGTAATTTTTATAGCCTCAGTTTTAAGGTGCATTGCTCTATAAAATTCATTTAAGTTTTACATGTTGTTTATTTAAATCCTTTATTTTGATTAATCTGTTGCATAAAGATGCTAAGTGTAATTAGTTTATTTGCTTAAGATAACCAAGTATACTACCTAATGTATTTAGTTTAGATGTTTAGGGTAATCAACCCTGTTACCTAATGTAACTAAACAATTTAGATAATACCCGATAAATGAATGCCTAGTAAAAGAGTGAATAACATGTTTGATAAATAGAATGTCTTTCGTGTTGCATTGTTGATAAGTTTGGTAGTGTTAGCTCATATTTTTGTGATAGAGATGTGTGATGTTTAGTTAATCCTTTCACACGAGTGCTCATGTCCCTGCCATCAAGACATTGTCCTTGTCTTGATTGCAGTCTCCTTAAGGTCCTTTTTGTATAAGGATCCTTGTTAGTTCGTGTGTATTTGCTGCATAGCTAATACATCTCTGTAGCTATGCTTCAGCATTGGCTATTGCTCAGCCGCTAAGCATCTATTTCAATTGAATCTATGATGTTTCATTGTAACGGCTGTCAGCCGATGCAATTCATTTGATATGCTTCTACCATCGGCTGGTTGGCCGATACAGTTGTTATCTTTCTAATATTGGCTACTGCCGATACAATTCTTTTGTTCTGTCCTACATCGGCTGCACATAGTTGATGTATCGGAGATGCATACACGATCTTAGGGTTCTTGCTATCAGCTGATCCAAGCCAATTCTAGTCGTTTTCTATAACGGCCAGATATAACCAATCCATTTTAGTTACCCTTCTCTGTCAGCACACTTATATCAGTCGATTTATCGACTGAGATGTTGGCCACACACCCCTTTAGTTATATACCCATAGGACACACACCTATCGGCCATATGCCTTCTGGCTACTCACCCGTAGGACACCCATCAGCTGTATGCCCATCAACCTCACGCCCTCTTTAGCTACCCATCTATCGACACCAGCCCATCGGCCACATTCTCTTTAGTCTAGTTCCATATTTGTAGTCTCATCAGCTTAAGTCTGATGTTAATGTCCTGTTCCACCTGGTTCTTGTAACGGATCTAGTTTAGATGGCCCCATCGGCTAGATGTCAATCGATTATTTTACCGACGTAATCAAGCCGATACAACCACACCTAGTTACCTAGGATAACACTTAAGCACATTTTAGTTAAGCACAGTTAGTGCAGAGTAGGACAATCAGCTACATGGCTGATGTACCCCAATAGATGTAGGAGAACATTAAGGATGAAAACCAGCTACACAGCCGACCCATCAATCGGCTGAATACGCCAAGACAGAGACCATACGGATGCATAGTTTGACTAGTCTACCAATACACCATCGGCTAGTTACTCGCACTAATCAACTAACTATGCCGATACATCACTCGACTAGTTCTACCCAATGTGTAAATAGGCTAATGTGCCGATGCACTAAATTGGCTAGTAGGCCAATTCACCAATCGACTAGTACACGTACACAAATCGGCTCAGCCGATGTTCACTAATCAACTAGTTTTGTAATACACTGATCGGCTACTTGTGCCGATTCATAAATTTAGCACATGCGCACATATCAGCTCGGCTGATGTTCACACTCTCGACTAGTTTACCAATGCGCAATCGGATAGTTACATGCCACACGAGTCGCATAGTTGTTGCACAATCGGCTACTTCCAATATTGAATAGTTGCATACACTGATCGACTAGCGTGCTGATGTTCACAGATCGAGTAGTTTGCTAAAAACACAAATCGGCTATGCCGATGCGCATAGTGATCAGCTAGACATCCGATTTAGATGTCATATCGGCTGCACCTGCCGAAACACACCACCACAGATCGGCAAGTTAGCACAATAAGAGTCTCTGTTAGGCATGGCCGATACAGCTTTGGCCAATCGGCTAGCACCAGTAGACATCCAATCGGCTAGACCTAATGCACATGAATCAGCTAAGGCCAAGGCCAATGCACCAACCAATCGGATAGACCAAAAATATGCTGATAATCCAATCGACAAGATCTTTCCTTGTTCTATCCTTAAAGTACTGTACCTTCAACGTTCCTATCCATATCAGCCAATTTGACCCCAGGTGAACTCAAATCGGCTAATCTCTTCTACTCATATACAGAGACCGCTCCTGCCGATTTCTCTTCCAAACAGAAATAAGCAGATTTCCTAAAAACTATGTAGATAACTCCCTCCTTTGCCGATTCTATCGGCTAAAACCCTGTTGTTTCCAATCAGCTTTGTTGTAATCCTCAACGAATAGTCAATTTTAATCAGTTGTCCAACTAAAGCTCTACCCAAGTTAGTTGCTGTGGCAGAACCGCTCGAATTATTCCGGCTCAAGTGCGCTATTGATCGCCGTACAACTGCAATCAGCCCAACGCACTTCAAACGGAACAATCCTTTGGTCTGTCGGGTCTCCGCCCGATACAACCACGGTTCAGCAGGATCGAAGCAGGTTTACCTCGCACGAAGGCGAGTTCACATCACAGAATAGCTCATCAACTTTTAATTTACAGCCATACATACATTATTACAAACCGCGTTCAAAGATAAGTAAATTTTATACAAACCATGTTCAAACCGACAAGCATAACAGCTTGTCCAAACTCATAGCGGAAGAAAAAGTTTTACGCGACTACACACATCGCGAAGACGGACACCAAGCTTAGCCCAGGGCCTGGTGTCACTCCGGAGGGTCAGTGCCGGCAGGGACGGGTCCCACTCCACGGACCAGCCAAAAGGAACGGACGTTGGCCACACAAGGTTGTCCGTGGGATTCTCGTAGGTTATACCTGAAAACAGATATTGGCAAGGCTGAGTATTCTAATACTCAGCAAGACTTACCCGGGACTGGGTATACTTAGCCCATAACTAGACTCATGAAGGCATTGTAAAGGCTCTGGGTTTATTTTCAGCTGAAAAGTAACAAAGAGTATGTACTACTTTCAAGTTTTAGCTTTCATCTTCTAGTTGAGTAATTATTCTAGATTAGCACCTACACTAAGCAAGCAAGGTAGTGATTATCATCCATCAAGATTATCCATCATTAGTTCCACTTCTTACTCAATGTGGTAAAAGGGATCAGCAATCTCATGCATCGTGAGAGGCGGACGATTCCTGAATCGAGATTCAACCTTGCAAGGTAAACCTAACACACATGCTTGGAATACCAACAGGGCGTTCCGAAGCAACCGTTTACCTTTCATTCCGACTCGTGGACAGGCCACCACAAGCGACTTGCAGGACCGTACGCACATCACTCGTGCAGGACATACGTCTGTAGCGCGACTACAAAACCTGTATTCCTGTCTGTCCTGCAGAACGTACTCCCACAGGTCGGTGCGTGTGAACATAACATAAAGATCGAGTGGTGGGAATATATCCACTTACCGGGCCGATCGGTTACTAGGCTTACCGCTTTACCATATTTCGCGGCATGTGGCTAGTACTGTTCAAACGCTTAGCCACCACTACCACACATATCGACCTTATCAACTTTTAACAAAACAGACAGGGTAAACTTCCAGGTCATGATACAGCACATGACCCTGTCCGTCATCCTTATAGTGGTTGCAGAAATGTAAACATGCAATTCCTATGTCGCGCGAGTGACAGGAAATCACCCGACTTCTACCGGTCCTATTTAGCAGAGCATCTAAACGATAAGGACTCGGGAGCATTACATTGGATTCCTAGGATTCATGCATCTAGGGTTTCACTTCAACTCCTAGACTTAATGCATAAATATAGATAAATAGACATAGATTGCAGTGTAATAAAGTAGTGGGATATGTCCGGGGCTTGCCTTCTAGAGTGAGGTTGGGGGCCGGAACGTCAGAGGCTTCCAAACTTGGGTTCGGGGCTTTAGTTAGCTCCTCGACGACTTGCGTTCGGTCTTCAGAAAACCCTTGGTCTTGTCCTACGACCAATTCGTAATCTCCGTCGTCGAGCGTCGTTGATTCTATATGAGATGCAATAATTTAAGTAAAACGAAATTTAAGTTTAAGATCTTACATTGCAAAAGTTGCAATTCACCAAGTCAATACACAAGAGTTCACGAAATAAAAGGATTTATGTTTGAATTACTATTTATAAAGGAGTCATGAGGGTATCACTGAATCTATCGCAAACAGGAACTAGAACAATTGAATTTGAAATCTAAATTCAAATTCAAAACTTTAAGTTAAAAAAATCATAAGATTTTGAAAACTTGGTTATACCTTAAATATTAACATAATACAGTATAACAAAAAGATCTTAACTAATTAGATTTATAGAACATGCTTTAGCTAAAATTTAAATTTGGATTGCTTAAATTTAAAAGAAGTTAAACTACCACATAAAACTAGGTTTGAAATTTTAATACAAGGTTACCCATAGTTTATAGAAGTTACATGCTAAAATTCCTAAGCAACAAAGCACACATGCAAAAGTTATGTACTAATTACCCTTTAACATTGAATTTAAAATAGATGCAAACATATTTAGTTTCATATCAAACTTTATAAACAAAAGTTGTAGGACTTGAAATCTAGTTTCTAACAAAACTAATTTTGCAATTTTTGGATTTTTCTGTGATTTCCTACGAATTTTACAAGATAGAGGACACACACACATGAAATAATAGATGCACAAAGGGGGGGTCTCGGTATATTTGCATTGGGGCCCCTAGACTAAGTCTTCTATTTGCAAAAGGGCCCTTGCCGAGCCCCGACGCCGGCCGGCCTCTCGGTCCCGACGCGTTCTCGCCGGCGGCGAGGTCGCCGGCGGGGAAGAACTGGCCAAGCACGATCTACAGAGTCCACAGAAAGGATGGGGAGGGGTAGTACTCCATGGGTGACCGCGGAGCATGGTCGGCGGCGGAGAGCTGCGGCGGCCGTGGCGGCGCAACGCCGTTCCCGGCGAAGGGCCGGCGAACGTGGAGAACTAACGCGCGCACGAGCACCAGTGGGCAAGGGAGAAGCGATTCCCGTACTTGGATTGGACGGAGGGGTGGCGGAGCGCGCTGTCGACGACGAGGCCGAGCTTGGGCGGCGCCGGTGATGGGCGGCTCGGGTTGGGGCAAATCCGGCGAGGGGGATGGCCGGAGCTGGACTAGATCAGGTCGAGGGGCTAGGGGAGGAGGCAAGGTAGCAGTAGGCCAAGGAATTTGGGTGGAGGAGAAAGATCACGATGAATTTCCGGTGAGAAGGGTGCGGCGGCGGCTCTGTTTTTAGTGGTCGCGAGGAAGGAAGACAAGGGGAGAAACAGCAGAAGGATGGAGCTTGGTCCGGTTTTGTAGCAGGGAGAAGGAAGGGAGAAGGAGTTCACCCAGCCAGTGCAGACAACGAGCGGCGCCGGCGGGTCGGGTAGGGCGGCGTGGCAGCCGTTCGGGACACCGGCCCGACGTGGAGGAGCAAAGAACGGCCAACGCGGGCACTGTGGGCGGTGGGAGGAGGGATGGATCGACGCGTGGAGCAAGTGGCAGAGAGGGGCAGAGCCGCAGGCGGTGCTCAGGATCTGCGGGGCGGTGGCGTGCAGCGGGAGAAGAACAGAGAGAAGCTCGGGTTTGGGGAAGACGAAGGGGACTTAGTTGTAAAAAGCAGAAAACTCAGGGGCCTCACTGTAAAGTATAGATAACTTTACAACCAGTGCTCAAATGGAGATGGGCCCAAAAACAAAAGTGTATAGTTTTTCAAAATGCACAACTTTGCTTTAGGGCTTATCCACAAAAGAGCAACAGTTTTGAAAATAAAAAGAAACTTAGCTAAACTTTCAAACTTTATATAAATCCTATAGATAAAACTACACTACACATATGTCCAAAAGGTAGTTTCACTTATTTTAGCGGTTTAAACACAAGTTTGAACTTTTGTAAAACAGCCCTCATATTTTTTTAAAATCTACCCTCCATGCTTACTTATTTAACACAAAAGCACCCTGATTTAAAAACAATTATGCAAACAATCATTTTTTACTTATCATTAATATTTTTAAACACACTTTTGCTACACTTTGTACACA
Organism: Panicum hallii; assembly: GCF_002211085.1. Taxonomy (NCBI): domain Eukaryota; kingdom Viridiplantae; phylum Streptophyta; class Magnoliopsida; order Poales; family Poaceae; genus Panicum; species Panicum hallii. The sequence goes on along the minus strand of NC_038044.1, from coordinate 31,394,942 downwards.
AACACATACTAAAAACCTAGGGTGTGACCATACTATTTACCTGAGTGTCACAGCTTCTGACCTTTTTGATTGTTATATGAGTAATACGTTAAATGTGTGTTGGATTGCAACTTTATCGTGAAGTAAAATAGTTTTATGTGCACACTTTGAATGTAATTTTGCATTGCATGTAGATACAATTACTTCCATAGACGGTACCTACGAAATCTCCTAGGAGTCTGCAGAGGATGTTTCTGAAGACCATGTGAACGTTGTTGCAAGATTCTCTGAAGGCCCAAACCTAGGTTCGGAAGATCTTAACTTTACTGACTCCAGCCCCACCAGTAAAGGCAAGCCCCGGTGCATAACCCAGTATTTCAAATTACTACATTATGCAATCTTATACTTATAAATAATATCCTGCATTAAGTCTAGGAGTTGAAATGGAACCCTAGATGCATTGATACTAGGAACCTATGTAATGTGCCTGAGTCCATATTGGATAGATGCTCTGCTAATAGGACCGGTAGAAGTCGGGTGATTTCCTGTCACTCGCGCGATATAGGAGTTGGATGTTTACTATCTTGCAATCACTATAAGGATCATGGATGGGGTCATGTGCAGTAACATGACCTGGAAGTTTACCCCGTCTGTGTTGATAAAAGTTGATAAGGTCGCAATGTATGGTAGTGGTGGCTAAGCGTTTGAAAGTACTAGCCACATGCCACGAAATATGGTAAGTGGTAAGCGTAGTAACCAATCGGCCCGAGCAGTAGACATACCTCCCACCACTCGTAATTTGGTTTTTCTCACGCACCGACATGCGGGAGTACGTTCCGCGCAGCGGACAGGAATATGGTCATGTAGTCGTGCTACAGACGTATGTCCTGCACAATTGGTGTGCGTACGGTCCTACAGTCGCTTGTGGTGGCCCTGTTCCACGAGTCAGAATGAAAGGCAAATGGTGGCTTCGGAACTATCGTTGGATATTCCAAGCGTGTGAGTTAGGTTTGCCTTGCAAGGTTATGAAATTCGATTCAGAATCGTCCGTTTCTCACGAAGATTGAGACTGCTTATTCCTTCTGCCACATAGAGTAAGAAGAGTAACTCTTGATGGAATAATCTTGTTGAATGATAATCTCTACCTTGCTTGTCTAGAATAGGTGCTTACCTAGACTGGCTAATGAAACTAGAATCTGAAGCTAAAATATGAAAGTTAGCTCATACTCCTTCATAAGTCTAGTTACATGGCTAAATATACCATAAGACGGGTAAGCCTTGCTGAGTATTAGTATACTCAGCCTTGCTAGTTATTTGTTTTTCAGGTAATGTCTTTGAAGACCCTACTCTTCCCCTGTCTTGGCCCTATGCTTTGCCTGATGGTTGGTCCGTGGAGTGGGATCCGTCCCCGGCCAACACTGAACCTACCGAGTGATGTCATGCCTGGGCTTAGCATGATATCCGTACTGGCGACGTGTATAGTTGTTGCGTTTTCAATTTCACTGCCGCAGACTTGAAACCTTAAACTGGTTTGTAATAATTTCCATCACTTGGAACTTATACTACTTTTGACAACTCTTGTAATATAAACGCCTGTGATGTAAAATATGATGGCGGTTGTATCTCTGGACTTGCCTTCGTGCGAGGTACCTTGTTTGATCCTGTATCGGTGGTATATCGGGATGTTACCCGACAGGCCAAGGGATTATACCATTTGAAGTACGTAGGAGCCCTCTGGAGTGGACTCGCGAACTTGAGCCGGTATAATTCAGGTTGGTTCTGCCACACCTCTGGCTTCCTAGAGTCAACTAGGTGGCTATTGAAGCCACCTAAGCCATTGCTGATGCAAATCTAGGAGCCGAAGATAAAAGTTGTGCCCTCATCGAGCACGGCGCTAGTGAAGTTGAAAGATGCCATCGAGTTCTCCGGTGGATGCTCGATGAACACCCCTACCTAGCATACTAGCTATCGATATTTTACCGCTACACCCACTGATGGATACCCCTGAGGTGGTGAGTTTGTAGGTAGGGTGTCGTCAAGATTAGGAACTCGAAGATGCAAGGAACACAAAGTTTAGATAGGTTCGGTTCGCCGAGAGCGTAATACCTTACGTTCTGTGTGGTTTGTATTGCCTTAGGTAGTGATCGGGTGATCTCCTATTTGGAGGGGGTCCCTGTCCGACCTTATATAGTCTGGGGCCACAGGGTTACATGGAAGTTCTAGTCAGATACAAGCCCTAGAGTCCTACCCGAGTGGTTTTCAGGTAGTTTCCTACTATCTCTGACTAGTTTACTACTGTGTGAGTAGTTCTACTATGCTATGAGTAGTTACAACTAGTATAGGGCGTAGGCCATGTCCCACCCCTTATCCTGTAAGATGTAGGCCATATGCATAGTCCCGTAGGCCTGGGTATGACAAGTTTGTACTTAAGTAATGTGCTCTGCAGAAAAATCTCAATACAAGAAAAATGGCCGTTTATGAAATGACAAAACCCCTCACTTACTTAATGAAGTAGTTAATCTAGATACTCCTTGCTAAATGACTACCCAAGGAAAAGAAAATGAAGTGTTTTACAATTTAACTTGAGTTTTGTTGAATTACAACTTGATAGTGAAATAGTTATTTATCTTGTACCATTAAAACAACTCATACATATGCATTCATATAGAATCGAAGACTCTCGCCGATGGAACCTACGAGCTGGTGATGGAGCCCGAGAGTGAGCAGCGCAAAGCTTGAATCAATCTAACTGAAGTCATCAAAGACTCGAAACAAAGTTTGGAAGAGCCCAAGGTTAGCTTTGCTCAGGTAGGCAAGCCCTGGAGCATAACCCCTATTTTTAAACTTATGCAACTTTTACTTATATATGGTATTGTGCATTATATTTGTAGGAGTGGATTGAAATCCTAGTTGCATGATCCGAGGTATCTATGATAAGAACACTAGTCTTTGTCGGTCGCTAGATTGCCATGCTAATAGGACTCCGATAAAAGTCGAGTGATTTGCTATCATGAGATATAGGAGTTGCTTGTTTTACTTATGTTGGAATCATAAGGTCGACGGACGGGGCTATGTTATGATATTCCTGTTGATTATTGAGGCCCTATCTACTTAGGAAAAATGCTAAGGTCACGGTGTGTGGTAGTGGTGGATAAATTTTTGAACGTACTAACCACATGCCGAGAATATGGTAATCGGTAAGCTCAAGTACCTGATTAAACCGAAGTGTGGACATACCTCCGACCGTATGGACATCATTCCCATGGGTGATAGGAGGATGAGTCCCGATCTTCCGAGAGGTACGGTAAACTTGATTGGTGGAGAACTCGATGTTGATGAATCAAGGCTCCGAACGAACAGAACCTCGCAATCACTACACCACTGCTCCGTTGGTTATCATCCGTGTCACATGGATGACCTTGCCATGAAGGCTTATCCCTGCAAGTGCAATCAAGAACACAAGCAAGAAGAGGAGATGCAATCAAACAAACTTGGTTACGAGATGGGGTCTCACAAACCGATGAACGACGCCACTGTTTGATGACAGATTGAATCTAAGCAAAACACAAACCCTAATGTGGCGATGGCTACTGAATAAAAAGGAGTTAGGGGCATGCAAGTCCCCTGGACGCAACCCTAATGGGTTCCAACACGGTACACGGGCCAACGGCCCAACAGACGGTGGCACAACACCCTGACAGATTCTGGATGCCCACTTGTTTCAATGATGCCCATTGGAAGCTCTATGAAATTTTGGTTCCAACCATATATAGAACGTCCAAATCCGACTCCGTATGTGGCTAGGGCGTCAATTTTGGAGAAGTCAGGTTCTGGAATCTGAGGTGGAGTCGAAGTCAATTTGGACCTGGACTCCTCCTTGGTGTGGACGTCCTAGCTCCTCCTCCTTGACTCCTTGGCCTTCTCCAAGTCCTTGCTGGTCCTCTCCATTGTTCCTAATCAATAAAACTTGCATGGAACCAAACGTAAGTTCCGGAAAACAATCAACAAGGTTGGAACGTACCTGGAGTTCCAACTGTCGTGCACGTGCTCTAGTGATCGGTCCTTGCATTGTATGCAAAGGAGAGATGTCCTCATCAATGGTCACATGGTGAGTGCAAGAGCAGCCACAGCCTGGTGTGATTCCATGGTTCGTGGACCGCTATACTCGAGGACGTGTGACTCTATGAGTAACCACGTGATGTGTGTTTAGATTTCCCCTTGCAAGGTTAAGAAATTTGATTCGAATCGTCTGTTTCTCATAGCCTTTGAGACTGCTTAACCCTTTTACCATATAGAGTAAGAAGAGGAACAATGGTGATAACTAATCTGGTTGGATGCTCAATTAATTATTTCCACCAGGCGTGATTTGGATAGTTGCTTACCTAGAATGGTTAATCAACTAGAACTTGATGCTAAAACTTGAAAGCAAGAACTCACTCTTAGATGCTATTTGGCAAAAACAACCATCACCCAAAAGCCTTGCATGTCTAGGAGTCGGCTAAGTATATACCACTAGTCGAGTAAGCCTTGGTGAGTATTAATATACTCAGCCTTGCTTGTGGTTTTGTTTTCAGGTGAGACCTTTGAGGATATGGTTGCTAGTTTGACTTGGCCGTGTACTCTTCCTCCTGGTTGGTCGGTGGAATGGGATGTGTCCCTGGCGAACGATAATAACGCTGAATGATGTCATGTACGGGCTTTATTATGATATCTTGTATCATTGTTAGAACTATTTTATTTCCCGCTGCACTATTAAACTCTAAAAGTACTTGTTTATGAATATTTCTGAACTTGATTTGTAATAATAATTCCTGTTGAACTCTATGATGTAAAATTTGTGGATTGTTGTAATATCTGGGCTCACCTTCGTATGGATTGTATGTATGCATTGTTTTGATCGAAATTCCAGTGGTTGCATCCGGATGTTACCCGATAGACTGTTGTTTTACTCTGTTTTAAGTGCGTGTTAGCCCAGATTGCCTCTATGGTGATGGTTAGCGCACTTAAGCGAGATTAATTCAGGCAGTTCTGCCACAGCATGAGAGCCGAAATGCATACACCACAGAGTATAACGAGCCTTAAAAACTCGTTTTCCTAAAACTTGACAACAAAAATTGCGTTTGCAAAAATGCGTTGGTTCGTTAAGGATGACGCCTAGTTTGTAAAGCCCTAGGGGATTATGAGAATATGACTAGGTGGCTATCTAACTTATGTTTATTATAACTGACTTCCAGCACATTACTTTCTATCAAAACTTACTTTTGTGTACAACCGACCTTCAATTTCTATAACGACGCACTCATCGCTAAGGTAAGAAGGTAAGGATCCTCAATCAACTGAGAGAACTTGACCCTCACGTCGGTGACACAAACTGAACGCTGCCATTAAGCAGTGGCTTACTCGAGGTGTTGCCAATATACCAACCACTCGTTGATTATATTGGGAGTAACGGTTTGGCGCAGGGTATGGCGATTGCTGTTCATACCCCCATCTCATTAAGTGACGGTACCCCCATGAATACGCTATCTCGGTAGCGTATGCTAACGTTGTCCATACGGTGGAAATTGTAAGGATGCCGTTTCTATAGACGCTTTCATGAGTGCTGGCACGAAAGGTTCAATTTATATTTTGTTAATCTTCTGCAGGTACGCTAACCACGATTACGTAAGCTAAGAACGGTTAGAAAAATTCGGCTAGTTAGAAAAATTCGGCTAGTTAATATAAGGAGAGACATATTATGTATGCCATCGAAATTAACCACGTAAGACCAAAGCTATTTGGCAATTATTTTACTTTGTGAGGATGAATCGGATGTGCATGCATTGCTATCATATGAAAATTGAATGAAACATTGTCCTGGGTTTATAAGGGAGTTAGTTGCACTAGAGCATGTTTGAGCACTCACTTAAGGGCTATCTAGAAATTTATCTTTTTCTGCCATATCTAGATAGAGAAATTATTACGCTTAGGAAATAACCTTATTTGAAGAGAAGCTCAACAAGGAAGTTGCTTCAAATTTCAAAAAATTTTGGGCTACTACTCAGTTTTGTGCCTGTTTTAAGTACTCCTGTTACAAATAAATTTTTGGACCTTCTTACTGAAGTTTTTGTAGAAGTGTTCAACATCAAACTTGTTGAAAACTTACTCAATCAGCCACTGTTCAAGTTTGATAATTTTTGGCTGAGTAGATTTTCCCTGGTGGTCGAAATGCTAGATCTTTATCCACTGAAAATCTGGGTAAACAGCAACTGAAAAAATTAACGATATGACTACCTTAGAGCCTGTTCTAGCCAAAGGGTTGAGTAGAAAAGTTGTGCACAAATATCTTAGGAAGGTTCTGGTAAAATTTGGGAGTTTTTGGACATCAACTTCTTAAGTTATGACTGTTTAGTACCTAAGAACAAAATCTGTTCATTCATCTTGTGCACAATTTTTCCTATATCTCACCCATTTGATCTTTTGTTCAGATGGCTGACCCCGTTGTCATGGTCGTGGATGAGAACGGATGCATGCACTCGGAGTGCCTCCACTGGGAGGGTTTTCCCTCCATTTTGTGGGACATTATGAGCGCCACGGGCTACCCCATTCCTCCCCGCTATGTGGGACGGGAGTACGTGGAGATGGGAGTTACTCAGTGCCAAGTGCACATGGCTCTCCTTCCACCCTTAGCACACCTGGAGTGTCCCATCTTGGAGATTGAGGCTATGGGTCACGGCCTTGCTGACACTTGGGAGACTGCCACCATGAGGGTGCTCACCACCTTTTGTGAGCAGGACCCCATGTAGGTCACCTTGGCTCCCATTGGCTTGTTCCCTGCTGACCAGGGCAACGATCCCATGTGGCTTGATAGGGTGCAGCACATGGACTACCTGGCGGACTTTCACGCTCAGGAGACCGTCCTGACTTCTGTGCGGTGCATGAATACACTGTACCATCTCCAGGCTCTTTTGAGTCAGGGGCTTGCGCAGGCCACTGACCTTGCTCAGGCCTACTATATGATGGCACACACAAGGGATGAGCAGATTCAGGAGCTTTCCAAGGATCTTGAGGATAGAGATGCTCATATTGGCCAACTTGAGGGCCAAATCCAGGAGCGTGACACTGTCATGGGCTAAAGAGATGCCATGATTGAGTTCGTGGAGGAGCAGATCCATGATCTCAACAGCGAGTTGGAGGATGCTAATGAGCACATTGAGATGCACCCTGCACAACAGGCAGCCCAGCATGCCCCACCAGATGTGATAGATGTGGATAGTGGTTAGGAGCCCCAAGAGATGGAGGGTCTCTCTGAGATTGACTATGAGGTTGGGAGCCTGCTGCCACCACCAAAGGGAGCTCACTCCCCCGTGCGCAGCTAGTCGCCCGTCAACAACCACGACGACTTCTAGATGATAACCTTGGAGGAGTTTTGCACATACTCCTCGATAATGTAGCCTAACTTTTGGCAAGTGTTGTAATAGGCTAACTTAGAGTTGAGTACCTCTTTTGTAATGAGTGCAGCTCGACTGTATGAACACCCTAATCGTGTAGGCCATGGTTAAGGACTTGGTGGTTTAGTTGTAAATGCTGGATCTGCTGTTGCAGAAACTTGTCTGAATTTTAATCCATATTTACTTATATTTTTGGGCTGTGTGATGAATGCCAAAGTTGTCATAAATTTCCTGATCTAGGTTCTTATAAATTTTTAGCATTATTAGACTTTTATAGTCAGAGTTATAGGCAAAATACTATAGCTTAGTCTGCTGAAAAACCGTCAAAACAAAGAAGTAGTCGAAGATGTAGTCGTAGTAGTCGAACTGGTCGAAAATGTAGGCATAGTAGTCAGAGGTGTAGTTAAAACAGTCAAAAATATAGTCAAAGTATCGAAGATGTAGTCATAGTTGTCGAAGATGCAGTATATATAGTCAAAGATGTAATAGTAGTAGTCAGAGTTGTAACTGAAGCAGTCGGAGAAGTAGCCGTAGTAGTTAGAGATATAGTTGAAGCAGTCGGAGATGCGGTCAAGATAGTCAAAGATGCAGTGTAGTTGAAGATATAGTCATAGTAGTCGGAGGTATAGTTGAAGCGGTCAAAGATATAGTTGTAATAGTCAGAGATGTAGTTGATGCAATTGGAGATGAAAAGTAGTCAAAGATGCAGTGTAGTCGAAGATGTAGTCGTACTAGTCGGAGGTATAGTTGAAGCAGCCAAAGATATAGTCGTAGTAGACAGAGATTTAGTTGAAGCAGTCGGAGATGAAGCCGAAGTAGTCAAAGATGCAGTGTAGTCAAAGATGTAGTTGAGGTAGTCGATGATGTAGCCGTAGCAGTCGGAGATATAGTCGTAGTAGTCAGAGATGTAGTTGAAGCAGTCGAAGATGCAGTCGAAGCAGTCAAAGATGCAGTGTAGTCAAAGATGTAGTCGAGATAGTCGATGATGTAGCCGTAGCAGTTGGAGATGTAGTCGTAGTAGTCAGACATGTAGTTGAAGCAGTCGGAGATGTAGTCGAGGTTGTCAAAGATGCAGTGTATCCAAAAATATAGTCATAGTAGTCGGAGGTAAAGTTGAAGCAGTCAAAGTTGTAGATGAAGCAGACAGAGATATAGTCAAAAGAGTAGGAGATGTAGTCAAAGTAGACAGAGATGTAGTCGAAGTAGTCGGAGATGTAGTCGATGCAGTCGGAGTTGTAGTCAAAGTAGAAGGAGAAGTAGTCGAAGTAGTCAGAGATGTAGAAGTAGTCGAAGATGTAGTCAAAGTAGTCATAGTAGTAGTCATAGTAGTAGGAGATGTAGTTGAAGTAGTCGGAGATGTAGTTGAAGCAGTCGGAGATGTAGTTGAAATAGTTAGAGATGTAGCCGAAGTAGACGAAGGTGTGGTTGAAGCAGTCGGAGATGTAGTCGTAGTAGTCGGAACTAAAGTCTTTTCAAAAATTGACCTCACTCTAGATATCATTATCAGACTCGGGCTCATACGACTGCACACATAGCATACTATTCCTAGGATAATGGATGGGACAAGACACACGCCCTAAATCTATTGTAACTACTCGTAGCATAGTAGGACTACTCATACAGTAGTAAAACTAGTCGGAGACGATAGGAAACTACCCGAAAAGTACTCGGGTAGGACTCCTGAGCTTGTATCCGGCTAGGACTTCCATATAACCATGTCCCCCCAGACTATATAAGGGCGGAAAGTGACCCCCTCCAAATAGGAGATCACCCGATCACCATCTAAGGTAATACAAACCACATAGGACGTAGGGTATTACGATTTCGGCGGCCCGAACCAGACTAAACTTTGTCTTCCTTGCACCTTCAAGTTCTTGATCTCGACGACACCCTACCTACAAACTCACCACCTTGGGGGTACCCCTCGGTGGGCGTGGTGGTAAACACCGATAGCTAGCGCACCAGGTAGGAGTGGTCATCGAGCATCCATCGGAGAACTCGATTGCGTCTTTCAACTTCACCAACTCCGTGCTCGACGAGGGCACAAAATTTCATCTTCAGCTCCCGGATTTGCGTCGCCAACAGCTCAGGTGGCTTCAACTACCACCTAGTCGACTCCAGGAAGCCGGAGGCCTCTACACCAACTCAACATAATGACTCGACGAGTTCATCGACAACCTCGATGAGTTCCTATTCCCCAATCTGGTCCTGCAGATCGAAAAGATGTCCATTTTCGATGCAATTTACACTCGTGCTGCAGCAGAACTAGTCGGATCGAACTCAAACCGATCTGAGGGGACCACAAAATCCAAGTCCTTCTCCAAATTTGAGGAGGACTTAGATCTTCTGCACAAGCACAAGGACGTGGGAGCCACCGCTTGTCAGGGGGTCCCTGTTTTCGACAACTACTCGGACTCCAACAAAGAGTGCTCATTGTTTAGTACTACATCTTCAAGCTAGAGCCGAGGAGGACTCAGAGATGAGGGAGCCACCACTTGTCGGGGGGCCCCGCTCTTGAAAACCACTCGTAATCCGATGACTACCCCGAATCTTTTTTCGGCAATCATTTGGGTTTAACCATAACATCTACGCCGTAAGGCCGTTTCATGTACTGGTAGGGCTTAGAGCCCTCTGAACTTCTCAACTACAACTCCTGCCTTGTGGCCTTCATGCAGGAATTGCCCTTCTAGGAGGGCAAACCTCTCTCTTCCATCATGGAAGAGGGAGACGGTAGCACAGAGATACTCGAGTACACCATACGGCTGACAACTCTCCGGATCGTCAAGTCTACAAGGCCTCCATTCGCAACGTGGATGACGACGAGCTGGGTCCCGAGTACGATGACGAATTACTCACGGACGTGTCTGCCGATGAGCCTACGGCGGACGCCCCCCAGGATAAGAATGAGGAGCACAGAAGAATCCGGCAGTTGAAGAACGCCAAGCACACCCGGTGCAGGCGGAATGCAAAAAATCACGCTCGCAATCCAATGTACCAAAGGAATCTCAACAACGCTTTTGCAGCAGTCACAGATCAAGAGTATGGTACACTAATTGCTGCCATTGTAGAAGCAGTGCTCCTAGCCCAACAACTACCACCCAACCCCCAGATACAAAGGCTGCAGTACCTAAACACCGGCGCCCGTGCAACTCGATGCACAACATCCAGTGTCTTGCACTCGGAACTTGCACTCGAGGACAGAGCGCCATGGTGACACTGCGCTGATCAGTTGCACCCCCGGAGGAGGCCCCGGGAACCAGAGGAATGACAATCGCCAGCGCAACATGGGCCACCAGTCCACACGTGGCAACGCTGAACAAGAAGTACAATAATCCACTCGCCAGCCTCACAACCAGCGTGACACAATGCCTCAAGGCCAAGCTCCACTCGAGGCCAACCTTCATGACACTCCCACGATCAATCGCAGGTAGAAGATCAATGATGGCTGTGACACGCAGCGCATCATTGAGGCAAGGAGAAGGGACCATACCGACAAGTACCACGACAAGGATGACAACGACCGCTTCCCCGCCTTCACCTCCAACATCACTGAAAAATCCTATCCCAAGGATTATAAACCAGTCGGAATCCCCAAGTATGACTGCAAGCAGCACCCGCGCCAGTGGATCTGATGCTACTCCGTTGCCATAGAGGTCTTAGGGGGATCCAACTCCACCAAAACACTCTGCTTCCCGGTAGCTCTAGAATCCACACCTCTCACTTGGCTTGAAAGCCTCAAGCCAAAATCCATCGACTCCTGGAAGGACCTCAAGCGGGCCTTCATCGACAACTTTCAGGGATCCATGATTAGAGCAGGCACTCACCACAATATGTCCCAGGTCAAGTAGGAGATGAACGAGACCCTAAGGTCCTAAACCCAGCATTTCTTCGAGATACGTGCCACCATCACCAACATCACTGACGAGGACGTCATTCGCTGCTTCCAGAATGGACTCTTCTCGAAGCACATGTACCACGACTTCGGACGCAACCGCCCAACTACTGCCGTGGAGCTATGTGACATGATGGCATGGTGGGTTGACCAGGAGGATGAGGAGAACGACCGCTTCCCCAAGCGCAACGGTAACAAGCAGGGCAATAGCAACATTCACTTCGACAAGGGTCAGCGGAACCACTCGGGTAACCCCCTAAAGCGCAAGCCAGACCAAAAAGTCACGGCTGTCAAGCGCAACCCGCGTGGCAAGAAGCCGGGGAGCAATGATGCATAGTTCGAGAAAGTCCTGCACAAATAATGTCCGATGCACCCGAAGTCTTGACATACACTCTTCGAGTGCGTCAACCTCTGCAAGTCACTCAATGCTCCACCCCTTCCCCAAGCTGGAAAGCGAAAAGATTAGGAGGACGACGATGAGGGTGACAAGCCGAAGGCTCAAGATTTCCAGGACCTGAAGAATGTCGCCATGTCATCTTCGATGGAGACGGCGGCTTCCCCTCCAAACGAGCGCATAAGTTGACCTTGCGCGAAATCCTCTCTATGGAGCCTACCATGCAAAAGCCTCTGAGATACAACGAGGTCCACAAGCTTCTCCGAGCCAAGAAAATTCCCACTCATCCTAGATTCTATCATGGCGGGCTCATAGCTAACCCGAGTACTCATCGATGGTGGGAGCGGCCTTAACCTGCTCTTCGCAGGTACTCTAAAGAAGATGGGTCTGGATATTTCCAAGATGCTCACCCCTAGCAGAGCTCCATTCTACGGCATCATCCTGGGAAACATGGCTACACCACTCAGTTCAGTGGTCCTGCCAGTTACCTTTGGAACGAAGGACAACTACTGCACCGAGTACATTAAGTTCGAGATGGCTGACTTCGAGTCATCATACCATGCCATCCTCGGCAGACCAGCACTGGCCAAGTTCATGGCCGTACCCCACAACGTCTACCTGCCACTCAAGATGCCAGGCAAGACAGGTGTACTCTTGTTCCGCGGCGACCTGAAGAAGTCGTATGACAGCAACCAGGAGGCGATCGAGTACGCCATGACATCACGCGTGCTAGAGCCTTCTGTGGAAGTACTCATAGCCATGCAAAAGCTCACCGACTTGGAGATGGAGATCTCCAGCTAGAGGCCTAGCCAGTCAAGGGTTAAACCCAACCCCAGCGATGTTGACATCAAGGACATCCAGCTGCAAGAAGGCGACTCATCCAAGACTGCTTTGATCAGATGCAGCTTGAGTGACAAATAGGAAAGCGTGCTCGTCAGCTTTCTTAGGGCTAACTGAGACATATTTGCATGGAAACCAGCGGATATGATAGGGGTGCCCAAGGAGCTAATCGAGCATTGCCAAAAAGTTGACCCTAAAGCCACTCTGAAGAAGCAACGACTGCGATGCTTCACGCCCGACAAGAGAGAGGCCATAAAGGAGCTAGCAAAACTACTCGCGGCTGGTTTTATTAAATATGTATACCACCCCGAGTGGTTAGCTAACCTGTACTAGTCTTGAAAAAGAATAATAATGAATGGAGGAAGTGTGTGGATTAAACTGATCTCAATAAACACTGCCTAAAGGATACCTTCACGCTCCCACGCATCGACCAGATCATCGACTCTACGGCTGGCTGTCTCCTGCTCTCTTTCCTTACCTGCTACTCAGGTTACCACCGGATCGCTCTCAAGGAAGAAGATCAGATCAAAACGGCGTTCATCACCCCCTTTGGAGCATATGCATACACAACCATGTCCTTCGGGTTGAAGAATGTGAGAGACACTTACCAGCGGGCCATCCAACTATGCCTTGCTGATTAGCTACATCGCAACGTTGAAGCCTATGTGGATGACATGATCATCAAGACCAGATCCCACGAGGAGTTCATTTCTGATCTTGAGGAAACCTTCAACAGCTTACGCAAGTTTTGATGGAAGCTTAACCCAAGCAAGTGCGTCTTCGGCATGCCACAAGGAAAACTACTCGGTTTCATCATTAGTCACCGAGGAATTGAAGCAAACTCGGAGAAGATCACTGCCATCACAACCAAGGATGCTCCACGGATGATAAAGGATGTCCAGAAGCTCACAGGTTGTATGGCAGCCTTGAATAGATTTATCTCACGACTTGGGGAACGGGGGGGTACCCTTCTTCAAATTGCTCAAGTGCCACGATAAGTTCTAATGGACTGAGGAGGCAAAGCAGGCATTACAAGATCTCAAGCCTCATGTGCAGTCGCCCCCCATCCTAACGGCTCCACAACTAGGTGAGAACCTGCTAATCTATATCGCCACGACTACTCACATTGTTAGTATGGCAATTGTGGTGGAGCACTAGGAGGAAGGACATGCTTTTGGTGTGCAGCGGCCAATTTACTTCATCAGCGAAATCCTTTCTGAATCCATGGTTCGTTACCAGACAATTCAGAAACTACTCTACGATATACTCATCACTTCCAGGAAGTTTCGCCATTATTTTGATGCATACAACATCTCGGTGGTTAGTGATTTCCCATTGGCAGATATCCTCCACAATCGGGATGCCACTGGGTGCATCTCCAAGTGGGTAGTGGAACTGGGGTCTCTCACCCATGACTTAAAGCCCAGGACGGCCATCAAGTCACAGGCACTAGTCGATTTCATGGCGGAGTGGTGAGAAAACCAAGTGGAAGGCTTAGCCAACCAGCTAGAGCATTGGGTCTTGTACTTCAATGGCTATCTCAAGCTCGGAGGCGATGGCGCGGGAGTACTCTTCATCAGTCCAAGAGGATAATAACTCAAGTATGCATTCTAAATACTATTTGAGGTCTCCAAAAATGAAGCCGAGTATGAGGCACTATTGCATGGGCTACGCCCGGCAGTCTCTCTAGGCATCTAGCGACTACTTGTCTACTGCGACTCCTTCTTGGTGGTCCAACAAGTCGACAAAGAGTGGCACATCAACAAGGATACCATGGACGCATACGTCGTAGAAATACGCAAGCTCGAGAACAAGTTCTCGGGGCTAAAAATCCATCACGTGGTTCGCGACAACAATGTGGGAGCGAATGTGCTCCCGAAACTGGTCTCTGATCGAGCTAATGTTCCACCGGGAGTTTTCGTTCATGAGTTGCATTACCGATCCATTAAGACACCAGATTCAAGTACCATCACTCAGGGTCCATAGGAACTCGACCGAGAGGTTTTGATGATCGAGGTCAACTAGCGGGTGACCTTCATGGACTACATCTAGGAGCACAAACTACCCCCCGGCGTCGACCCAAAAAGCGCTCAGGCTACACGTATTCTAAGATGCAGCAAAGGGTACATTCTAGTTGGGGACAACTTGTACAAGCGTGGTCGGCATCAGGCATACTCATGAAGTGTGTCCATACGGAGGAAGGTAGAGAAATACTACAGGAGATTCACGAAGGCGTGTGCGGGAACCATGCTGCCTCTCGCACACTAGTCGGCAAGGCTTTCAGATCTGGTTTCTACTGGCCGACTGCTTGGCAGACGTTGAAGCACTCAATCGCCGGTGCACAAATTGCCAGTACTGTGGCAGAACCAACCTGAATTACACCAGCTCAAGTGCATTGATCCTTTCTCGGAAGGCAGTAAGGACTCAACCGCACTTCAAACGTGTAACCCCATGGTCTGTCAGGTAAAGTCCCAATAAAACCACCTATCTCAGGATCAAAACAAGGTACCTCACATGAAGGCGAGTCCAGAGATACAATCACCGACAATTTTACATCACAGGCATAATATTACATTAGTATTCCAACATATGTGGTAGCAAGACCTAACTAGTACAAATTTATACAAAACTGTTCAAAGTTAGAGTATCTGCAGAGGAAAATAAAACTCGACACTACTAGACATCGTAGAACGGATATTGAGCTAAGCCCAAGCTCAACATCACTCGGAGGGACCTATGTTGGCCGGGGACGGATCCCACTCCACGGACCAACCATTAGAAAGGGCATAGGGCCAGGGCACAGGTAGAGCAGAGTCCTCAAGGGGACTACCTGAAATATAGTTAAATTTGCAAGTCTGAGTATTCTAATACTCAGCAAGGCTTACCCGTTTTATGGTATACTTAGCCATGTAGCTACACTATGAAGGCTTATAATGGTTCTGGGTATAGTTTCAGCTGAAAAGCAACAAAGAGTAGATCCTTAATTTCAACTTTTAGCTTTCAGGTTCTAGTTGGTTATCCATTCTATGTAAGCAACTAAAGCTAATCAAGCATGGTAGAACTTTTTAAACAATCATAATCTTTGATCATCATAAGGTTGCTCTTATTACTCTATGTGGCAAAGGGATCAAGCAATCTCAATCTCCACGAGAAATGGATGATTCTGAATCGAATTTCAAACCTTGCAAGGGTAAACCTAACTCGCACGCTTGGAACATCCAATGATCGTTCCAAAGCAACCGTTTGCCTTTCATTCCGACTCGTGGATCAGTGCCACCACAAGCGAAGACCATACGCACATCCAATGTGCAGCACGTACGTCTGTAGCGCGACTACATGACCGTACTCCTGTCCGCTGTGCGAAACGTACCCCTGCACATCGGTGCGTGTGCGAAAAACCAAATTATGAGTGGTGGGGGGTATGTCCACTCCTCGGGCCGATGACGTTCCTGGGGTCTTCAGAAATATCCCTTTCTGGTTCCGGGATCTGCTGGTAATCTCCGTCAGCGAGAGTTGTTAAGTCTATATGATATGCAAACATCGCAGTTGAGGAAATTCATATACTTCCATTTCATTTCACGATAAAGTTGCAATCCAATAAACAAACATCCTATTTAGCAAACATATCATCTATTCTCATATTGGGCAATCATTTATCGAGTATAAACATAATTACCTAATTGCATTAAATGACATGTGATCTGAACTATTTAGATCATGTACTATTTCATTAATCAAACAACATTTAGATCATGAACTATTTTCTAGTTTTATCTACTGCAAACCTAAGGATAAAAATTTTACTGGAGAAAGGTTAATCTGAATCTAAGCTACTGTGATTTTATCAAGATTTTTATCCTTATAGCAATTATGCTATAAAATAAACAAAAACAGCATTGTGATATT